>NC_136484.1:65521784-65536784 GCF_053919585.1 Euprymna scolopes | reverse complement strand
GTAATTGTCTGTACAATTCCCACATTTACATCAAACTGTGCGCTTATTGTCTCTATAGACACACGACTCTCCTTATTCATGAAATTCTTTATTTGGCCAATCAACTCTGATGTTCTTACTTCTTTACTTTTCCCACAATTCTCATCCTCCCTCACAGATTCCCTACCTTCCTTCAATCTCTTATGCCACTCAAAACTGTTGCTCGATTCATGCAAGATTTTCCAAAAGCAGTCTGGAGCATTCCGTAGATTTCTCTGGCATTTTTTTCGAGTTTAAAACAGAATTTTATTGCCGATATCCCCTCTAAATGTCTACACGCCCAGATTGCATTTTTGAAATTCACCATTTATGACAAGCAGATTTTAGTAGGGCGTATTCCAATTCCTTCTTAAGCTGTTCATTTAAACTTGAAATCATAAAAATTGGTCAGCTATCTCCTCTAATATATAAAAAGGTATATGTATGTATGTATGTCCATCTGTCTCCATATTTTCAGACTCTATCTTTTCCAAAATTGAAAGTTGCAGAGCGGAAGTGGGGGCCTCAAATGATTGGATTTTTATGGACCTTTCTTTTATGTGTCTTTAGCTGTTTAAAATGGTTTTTAAGTGGTCAAAATTGAAAAAATCGTTATACATTTTGTACATTCATCTTAGTTTATATAAAAGTTTTAATTTTTAATCAATTCATATTTACATTGGTACAGTGGTAACGTCACCAGCTTTGCATGCTACAGTTTTGCTTTCGGTTTCGATTCTAGCTGATAGCACCTAAATACTGTATTTTTTACTTTTGAAATGACGACTCTGTAATAATAATAATAATAATAATAATAATAATATACGAAATCTGGACAAATAAGAATATCATATTTAAGCGTATTTTACGACCGGACAAAGCTGGGCGCGCTTCCCGCTAGTAAGATGTATAGCAACAGCGTACTGAATTTTTGAAGAACCTACGATCATTTTAAATGCCCGTAAAAAAAGTCTGGAAAATTATTGAAGACACCACGTAAGTATTAACACTGCATTGTTAGTACTTTTAATAGTTATAATAAATGAAATAGAAATTTAATAGCACTATAGTTATAATAAATGAAATAGAAATTTAATAGCACTATAGTTATAATAAATGAAATAGAAATTTAATAGCACTATAGTTATAATAAATGAAATAGAAATTTAATAGCACTATAGTTATAATAAATGAAATAGAAATTTAGTAGCACTATAGTTATAATAAATGAAATAGAAATTTAATAGCACTATAGTTATAATAAATGAAATAGAAATTTAATAGCACTATAGTTATAATAAATGAAATAGAAATTCAATAGCACTATAGTTATAATAAATGAAATAGAAATTTAATAGCACTATAGTTATAATAAATGAAATAGAAATTTAGTAGCACTATAGTTATAATAAATGAAATAGAAATTTAATAGCACTATAGTTATAATAAATGAAATAGAAATTTTCTGGTTTATTCATTTAGTTCTGAAGAGAGAGAGATGGGGGTAAATGGAGGATGAGGAGAATTATAAAATAAATTGTGATAATATTTTCATTGGAAAAGGTAGACCCCCCCCCCAAAAAAAAAGAACAGTCACATCCGGTAGATTCACTAAGAAGGAACGGTATTACTCAACCGAGAACCACATCATTCTATATAAAATCATATCAGATATCAACGGATACACACTCGAGCGTCAAAACAATGAAAAGAATATGCTTTTTGTCATAGCCCTTGCATTCATCCACCAACGATGGCGTATAACGAGTGAAATCTTTGTTTGGATGGATGAATAATGCGTATAGAAATCGGCAAGTTGAAATGCAAAATGTTCATTTCAACTTGCCGACATTTATATTAGTTTTTGCATGCGTAAAACTAATAGTTAAAAGTGTTTTAATTTTATAACTTTCTTATCTGTCGGAATACCTTCAGGATAATCGCGCATTGATACGCCGAGGGGCGAGGTACATTTTTTCATCTAAACATTTAGTTACTTCATTCAACTTGTGCTTAGGTAACTGATGGTATCTACTGTTATTCACAGCCACCGGTTGATAGACTCCCTTTTTCCTTTCTTTTCTTTTCTTTTCTTTTCTATTTTAATTAAAAGGTTTTTTTTTTTTGTTTGTTATTTTGTTAGTAATCGCCAATTTACTTTACGCAATTATACACTTAAAGAGTAATTGTCCCGGAAAATTAACCCGCTTCCGAAATGAGTATGTATTATTGTTAATCATTGTAATTGATATTAAAACAAATAGATTAAGATCTACGACGCTGACGAGTTATTTATTTCTGCGTGCTGATTGCGCATATTTTTAGGGTCGTTAACGTGTGCACCACACTTTCCCATAAGTAGATTATATTCTTTCGCTTTTAATCCATATTATAATCCGAAAATGTGTCAAGCATTATGTAGATGCTGGGTACGCTATAGATGATAAAACCAGCACTACTACTACTACTACTACTACTACTAAAAGTAATATTATTGTAAATACTGCTATTTCTGCAACTGAAAACAATAAACACTTATAGGCCAAAAACTATTGGGAATTATTGCTCCGTATTTGGCCTGAAGAACCGTTGGTATGCCGGTGTGTGTTAAAAGGTAACTCAACAGTATAATAGTGTTATTACTACTAACTACTACTAATATGATTGGTATAACCATTAGATTAATGCAAAAATAATGTGTGTTTTTTTAACATGAAGAACGTTAAAATACGACATTATTTTTGCCCCAAACTAATATTAATATTAATGATAATAAACACTTATTGGCTAAAAACTCTTGTGAAAAATCACATTTAGTATTAATCATCCTTGACATAATATGTATATGATTGGATGGTCAAGTAAATAATAATAATAATAATAATAATAATAATAATAAGAAGAAGAAGAAGAAGAAGAAGAAGAAGAAGAAGAAGAAGAAAGGCTACTCCCCGAGGAAGGGGAAGAATTAAAAAAAAAAGAGGAACACATGAACTATTATACATAGATCAAAGATCCTGAAGAAAGTAAAAAGTAGAAAAATAACATAGCCATGACGTAGATCGACTACAAGTAAGCGCATGACAGGATCCCTCAAACATAGAATGCCTAAGAATATACATAATACTAATCAATGTTATCGATTTGATTAAAAATGCAATAAGATCAGGGAGACATGAACTGACAGCTGATAGACAGTACATAACTGGGATTCAAATACAAAGATGTATCTTCCAAGGTGATTCCCTTACAACTTCTACTCACCATAGCCATAATGACCCTTGATCACATATTAAGAAAATTCTAAGCTGGAGAAAAATTCGCTAATACACATGACAAAATGAACCACATAATGTACATGGACGACCTGAAACTGTTGATGGAAGTATACATGCTACGAAACACAACTAGAATCTTCAGTTATGATATCTGAATTCAGTTATGATATCTGAATTCAGTTATGATATCCGAATTCAGTTATGATATCCGAATTCAGTTATGATATCCAAATTCAGTTATGATATACAAATTCAGTTATGATATCCGAATTCAGTTATGATATCCAAATTCAGTTATGATATCCGAATTCAGTTATGATATTTGAATTCAGTTATGATATCCAAATTCAGTTATGATATCCGAATTCAGTTATGATATCCGAATTCAGTTATAATATCCAAATTCAGTTATGATATCAAAATTCAGTTATGATATCCAAATTCAGGATGGAAAAGTGTAAACTGCTGATCTTGAGAAGCAGAAAACTGAAGGCTACGGAAAGCATGGCACTATTCAACCAAATAGAGATGAGAGCACAGGATGAACATGAGAGCTACAAATATCTAGAGAGTCCTTGAAGCAGAAACTGTTAAAACATCAGAAATAATAGAGAAAATTGAAAAGGAATACCTAGGAAGGAAAAGAAAACTTTTCGAAACGAAACTATATACTAGAAACCTAACAAAAGGTATTAGCACATGGGCAGTGTCACTAGTCAAATGCTTCGGACAGTTTACAGGGTGGACCAAAGAAGAACTGAGGCAACTTTACCAGAAAACGAGGAAACTCATAACTATGTACAATGCACTAAATCTAAATTATGTTACTGACCTACTTTATGCTAAAAAGAATGATGGAGGAAGAGGACTGGTTTGTATAAAAGACTGTGTAAATGACCCGAAAGAAAAAAAGAATTAGAAAAATGCACAATGCAGAGCACTGAAAGAATAATTACCACAGGAAGAAACACTGACAAAAAGAACCAGAGAGAAAAATAAAAGGACAAAGGATAAGAGGAGAAAAGAAAAATTTGAAGAGAAACAGATACACTGACGATTCATGATGATGAAGAAAATGAGATTAACGCAAACATTTGAACATGGCTACAAATAGGAAACCTAGACAGAGAAACTGAATCCATAATAACAGCCGCACAGAACAAACTACATCAAAGCAAGGATCGACAAGACAAAAGAAAACAGCAAATGCAGACTCTGCAGATAAAGAGACGAAACAATAAACCGCGTAATAAGCGAATGTAGCAAACTAGGCCAGAATGAATATGAAAATAGACACGATCAAGTGGGGAAAGTGGGACAGTGGGAATTATGGAGACAACTGCATATTGAAAACACTGTTAAATGATATAAGTACAAGCCGACAGTAATGCTTGTAAACGGAAGTAACAAAATCCTATGGGGCATGAATATACAAACAGATAAGCAAGAATACTGGATGTCATACTAGTTTACAAAAAGGAAAAGTCCTGCCAGATTGCATGGCTTTTCCGTCTCAGTAGATCACAGAATGAAGATCAAGGAAACAGATAAGCGGAGCAAATACAAAAACCTGGTCAGGGATCTCAAAGCGATATGGAAAATGAAGGAAGTTAAAATAACACCAGCAATAGTAGGATAACAATAATGAACACAGCTGAAATATTAAGGAAAATCCTTGAATGCGGAGTCTAATACACAAAACCGCGTGATTTACAGAGATAAAACGCAAAGAGACACTATTCGAGATCATGAAAAATGAAACTGTATAATTGCACAATTGTAACTTTAGTCTCTGCGCCCTCACTTCCTCTTTTCCCCTTTTTCTTTATCGTCACCGTAAACTGGTTCCGCACCAAATAAAGAATGAGGGTCAATGAGTATGGAAAGACTGAGGAGAGAAAACACTAGCCAGACCTCCACTGGATGAGTGCAAAAAGGACTGGGGCCTTTCGAAGGCTTATTGCCACCCAAATTTCAATGAAGACCAATGGTCACTGTCAATGAGAAATTAATGGTAAGCGCCTGTTACAATGACGCAAATTCATCGAAAGAGGTGGAGAATACTGGAAATCTGGGGAGACGTGTTGTCACTCAGACTCCAAAGAACGCAACAGATTGTTCTTAAAGAGAAATCTTTGATCATGGCCTATGTGACGACTAGTCCTAGTGAGTAAATAAATAAATAAATAAATAAATAAACAAATAATAATAATAATAATAATAATAATAATAATAATAATAATAATAATAATAATAATAATAATAATAATCATAATAATCATAATAATAATAATCATAATAACATGAAAAGATGTACATAGGAAACAAACGTACCAGCTTGGATGACAAAAGGCAGAACTATATTGATACAGAAGGATAAAGAGAAAGGAACCGCCTCCAGCAACTATAGGCCTATCATGTGCTTACCCACTACGTGGAAAATACTGACAGCACAACTGAGGTAACAAATCTACGACTCCTTGAACAATCGGGGACTTCTCCCCGAGGAACAAAAAGGATGCCAGAAAGAAAAAAGATAGACACATATTTTGCTATATATAGACCAAAAGATGCTAAAGGGGGTAAAAAGAAGAAGAAAGAACTTAGCCATGGAATGGATCGACTATAAAAAGCCGTACGACAGGATCACTTAAGCATGGATAATAGAATGCTTAAATATGTATAAAATATCAAGCAGGATCATCAACGTGATTGCAAATGCGATGAGAACATGGAGACTGGAACTGACAGCTGATGGACAACACATAACAGAAATCAACATACAAAGAGGTATCTTCCAAGGAGATTCACTATCACCGTCACTGTTCATCATAGCCATGATGGCCTGAACAATATACTGAGAAAGTGCCAAGCCGGATAAAAGTGCTCTAACATGGAGGAAAAATGAACCACCTGATGTACATGGATGATCCGAAACTCTTCACAGGGACCAAAAATGAGCTAGAGACATTAATTAATATAACCAGGATCTTCAGCAAGGATATCCAAATGGAGTTTGGTATGGAAAAGTGCGCACTACTAGTTATAAGAAAGGGAAAACTAGAGACGACAGAAGGCATGGAACTACCCAAACAAACGGAGATGAGGGCACTAGGGGAACAAGATGCCTATAAATACCTAAGAGTACTGGAAACAGACACCATCAAAGCAACGGAAATGAAAGAGAAAATTGGAAAGGAATACCTCAGGAGAACATGAAAACGTTTTGAAACTAAATTATATAGAAGAAACCTAATAAAAGGAATAAATACATGGGCAGTATTACTAGTAAGATACTCTGGACCGTTTATAGGGTGGACTAAAAAAGAACTGAGACAACTTAATCAGAAGACCAGGAAACTCATGACAATGCACAACGCACAACATCCGAAGGACGATGTTGACCGACTCTACAGACTGTTTTCAAGGAAAGATCTCTTAAGACTTGTGTGAAAGTTCCCTGTGAGCCAATAATAATAATAATAATAATAATAATAATAATAATAATAATAATAATAATAATAAAAATGATAATAATAATAATAATAAAAATGATAATAATAATAATAATAATAACAATAATAATAATAATAATCATAATAATAATAACCATCATCATAATCATAATAATAATAATAATAATAATAATAATAATAATAATAATAATAATAATAATAATAATAATAACCGAGGACAAGCGGACCGACAAAACCTGGATGGGAAATAAGACTAGAAACCCAAATACACAAACATAAAAAAGAAACCAAAATGATCACCAAGAAGAAAGCAATGTGGAGAAAACGGAATATTGGAAATGTAACTGATTAACAAGAAACATGAAGAACTGAACCAAAAAATAAAAGCAAAAGAAGCGAGATTGAGACGATATAGATTTAAACCTGAATTATGAAAACAAAACAGAGCATTTGAAACTAATGAAAGCCAATTCTACCAAAATGTGAACGGAGGAAAAACAAAAACAGAACAACCAAATCCGACAGAAACAAAACTCTACTGAAGTAAAATATGGGAAGAGCGATGAGATCACAATAGAAATGCCGAGTAGCTGAAAGACATGAAAGAAGAGTTACAACAAATAGAAGAAGGAACAGTGAATGAAATCAGCAAGGAAACCCTAAAGAAAACCATAGAAAAAATGACAAACTGGACAGCACCAGTGCACGACGGGATACATGCATACTGGTTCAAAAAATTCACAACCTTACACGAAAGGCTAGCCCAAAACCTGAGAAGATGCATACAGGAAGCAAGCGTACCAGACTGGATGACAAAAGGTAGAACCACACTGCTACAGAAGGGCACGGAAAAAGGAACCGTCCCTAGCAACTATAGGCCAATCACGTGCTTACCAACTATGTGGAGGATACTGACAGCACAACTGAGGGAACAAATCTACCACTCCCTAAATAACCGTGGACTCATTCCCGAGGAGCAGAAAGGATGCCAAAAAGAAAAAGAGGAACACATGACCTGTTATATATAGATCAAAAGATCCTAAAGGAGGTAAAAAGGCGGAGAAAGAATTTAGCCACGGCATGGATCGACTACAAAAAAGCGTACGACAGGATTACTCAAGTATGGATAATCGAATGCTTAAAAATGTATAAAATACCAAGCAGGATCACCAACGTAATAGAAAATGCAATGAAAACATGGAGACTGGAATTGACAGCTGATGGGCAACACATAACAGAAATTAACATACAAAGAGGCATCTTCACAGGAGACTCACTATCTCACTACTGTTCATCATAGCCATGATGCCCTTGAACAGTATTCTGAGAAAGTGCCAAGCAGGATACAAGTTCTCGAATACAGAGGAAAAAGTGAACCACCTGATGTACATAGACGATCTGAAACTTTTTGCAATGACCGAAATGGAGCTAGAAACACCAAATGGAATTGTGAATGGAAAAGTGCGCACAACTAGTTATAAGGAAGGGAAAACTGGAAACGACAGAATGCATGGAACTACTCAAACAAACAGAAATGAGGACACTAGGGAAACAAGACGATTATAAATACTTGAGAATTCTGGCAACAGAAATGAAAGAGAAAATTGGAAAGGAATACCTCAGGAGAACAAGAAAACTCATGGAAACGAAATTATATAGCTGAAACCTAATAAAATGCATATATACATGGACAGTATCACTAGTAAGATACTCTGGACCGTTTATAGGATGGACAAAAGAAGAACTGAGACAACTCGACCAGAAAATCAGGAAACTCATGACCATGCATAATGCACTACACCCAACGGGCGATATTGACAGACTCTACGTGAAAAGGAAAGACGGCGGGAGAGGATTGATCTGTAGAGAAGACTGTGTGAAGGACGCGAAAAAAGACTAGAAGAATACATAATGCAAACACTGAAAGGATAATTATGACAGCGAGAAACACTGAAAAAAAAAAACCCAACAAAACAGAAAACAGAGAGACAAATGACAAAACGAGAAATGGGGAGAGAAACTACTCCACGAAATATTCATAAGAATGACAAAAGATGAGAATAACGAAAACACCTGGACATGGATGCGAAAAAGATATATAAACCAAGAAACTGAATCTCTAATAATTGCAGCACAAGATAACTCGATAAGAACCAACCATATCAAAGCAAAAATCGATAAAACACAAGAAAACAGCTAATGTAGACTATGTAAACAAAGAGACGAAACGGTAAACCATATAGTAAGTGAATGCAGCAAACTTGTCCAAAAGGAATACAAAAACAGGCATGACCAAGTGGGGATGGTGGTACACTGGGAATTGTGCAAACGACTGCATTTTGAGCGTGCAGACAAATGGTACAAGCATAAACCCACAACACCACTCGAAAACGATAACCACAAAATCCTATGAGACATGGACATACAGACGGACAAACCCATCCAAGCAAGAAGACCAGATGTCATAATAATTAACAAGAAAGAAAAATCCTGTCAAATCGTTGACTTTGCTGTCCCAGCTGACCACAGAGTAAGTATGAAAGAAAAAGAGATACGAAGCAAATACACAGAGCTAGCCAGAGAGTAAAAGGGATTTAGATAATGAAGAAAATCAAAATAGTACCGATAATAGTAGGAACACTAGGAACAATTCCGAAAAACTTCGAAAAAGAATGTCAGAAATTGGCATCAGAGGAATAACTGCGAAAGTACAACGACTAACGATAATGAAAACGACTGAAATAGTAAGGAAAACCCTTGAATGCGGAGAATAATACAAGAAGAATAAGCGTTACAAGGAATGAAGAACACCGAAGCTGCATATCCACAAGTTCTACACCCCCATCATGCATTTCATCACCGTTCCCTCCAATAAAAAAGTGATTCCAAAGAGCCCAGAAGGGTAAATAAGAACTGAAAGACCGAGGAGCGAGCGCTAACCAGACCTCGGCTGGACAAGCGCAAAGAGAACTGGGACATGGGGAGGCTGAGTGCCACTCAAATTCCAGTATAAACCAATGGCCACTACCAGCGAGAAATCAATGGTAAGTGGCTGTTGCGATGACGCAAATTCATTTGCAAATGCTATCGAAGGAGGTGGAGAGAGCTGGATGTCTGGGTCAGGTTTCCAATCAGATCGTTTGTTGACTTGTGTGAAAGCTCCATGTGAGCAAATAATAATAATAATAATAATAATAATAATAATAATAATAATATGTTTTATTTTTATTCACTCACTAGGAGTTATCACAGAGGTCATCATCAGAGATTGTTCATGGATTTATCGGTGGTGTTTCTTGGAGTCCGAGTGACAACAAGTCTACTCAGATTTCCAGTACTCTCCACTTATTTTGATAACTTTTGCTAATGAATTCGCATGATCGCAACATCCACTTACCTTTGACTTCTAGCTGACAATGACCATTAGTATTCACTAGAATTTTGGTAGCAATACACCTCTTCAAAGTCCCAGAACTCTTCGCTCTCATTCAGTGTAGACCTAGTCAGTGATCCCTCACTCCTCGGTTTTTCTATATCCCTAGAAAGATCTTGACTTTTATTTTGAAAGTATTTTACTTAACATTTTGCGGTTTGAGTTTTCTTGGTTCCACTCGGTGTTCGTCTATCTTTCTGTGTCACTTCTGTTGCAGATACCGTTTGTATATAATGTGGACCAGTTTTTGCATTTGATTGTGTTCTTTAAACTTTCAACTGTTTTCATTATTGCTACCGGTTGTATCTTTTCAGCTTTTTTCCTCTGATTCCAATTTCGTCAATTCTTTCCATTCTTTTTTTTCCCCCACAAATTTTTGGAAACTGGAAGTATAGATATAATTTTTAAATTCAGGGTGGAACGATAAAATTGTCGCCCTAAAAAACATGATTCCATTTCCGTTTGCTGAAAACCGGTTTTCCTTTTTTTTGTTGCAGACCATCTACTAGTTGCCCAGTTGTGTACAAATCCTAAGAGCGATAGGAGCATTTTATCATGTCTGAAAGTGACACAATATTCAACGATGAGATCGGAGATGCGCCACTGTCCAACTTATGCTCTCTCCCGGTCCAAGTCATGACAACAAGACCATTTCCAGCACCCTCGAAATGCAAATCCGGACAGTTCAATGCTTGAGGGAACAATTTAACGCATCGGACGACCCACGGTCATGGGCTTTTGATATGGTTTCAAGTGAGGGCCATATCATGCGACCTCACATCTTCGAAGTCGACTTCAAAGTGTACCTGGGTGTGTTGAATAGTGTGATTATCCCTTGGTGCAATCAGGTAGCCGCTGGCAAACCCTGGGTGTGACAGCGGGACTCGGCGCCGGCTCACAAGTTAAAAGAAACCCAGGCTTGGCTTCAGAAAGAGTGCTAAGACTTTGCACCCTTTTGCCACTGGCCCCCTCCTCCCCTAATCTGGGTCCGCTTTATTACTTCGAGACATCACCAACATAAACCTTCTACAACACCCAAGCCAGACTGATGGCCGCAGTCTGTCGAGTATTCGCCGAGCTTCTGCCGTAGAAAAGACATGCTCCCAGTTCCGGCGTTAATTGAGGCTGAAGGCGGTAACATTGAATAGATGTCAGCTTTACTACATAATCAAGTTACCTGAATTGGGTTTTTTTTCAATAAAAGTTTGAAAATAAAGCTGTAGTTTTATTTTCTTCAGGGCGACAATTGTATCGTTCCACCCTGTATATTGGTAAAATATGGAATTATAGGCGCATCATAGTGTATATTCTGCAATTCATTAAACTATTGTCTGCATTCATATTCAGTACGACACCATATTTTGGTTTCTTTCTCATTGCTGTTTAAGATATGGAGCTTAATTATTAGAATCATTTGAACATTTTTTATAGAGTAACAATTGTAAAATTAATGTGGCGAATTATAAATAATGTGGGTTTTCTGTTGCACTAGCCAGGCTACCCGGCGTTACCCGGGTGTTTGGAGATGTGTGTTGAGCAAAAAAAAAAAAAAAAAAAACTGGCTCGAACCCGTGACTCGAAAGCGGAAAAGAAAGTGTAGGTGTGTGTAAGGGTGTTGGTTGAGCAAAATAAACAAGAAGGGAAAATTGCGGCGCAAAAAAGTGATAGTAGGCAGGCAGGCTCGAACCCGTACCGCGAAGGAGAGAAACAAAAGGGGGAAAACGTGACGCGTTAGCTGTTGCCCCCATCGCCAAACTGGAAGTGACGGAGGTTTAAATTAAGGCTAGATAGTCGAAAAGAGGCGATGACTTTCGAAAATATCGGCGAAAAAATGACCCGTGTAGAAAAGTGCCTAGTTGAGGGTGAAGCAATTAATGTTTTTGGCCAATTTTTTATATATATCGTCCGAGGGTCGAGCTTCAAAACGAAACCGATCTCGTGAAAATCCGTCGCCTCTGTCGAAAGGTTTTGCGAGACATACATACATATATACATTCATACACACATTTATACATACAGAGAAGTGAGATTTATACTATAGACTGGCCTGGTTGTCCGGCGTTGCTCGGATGTTTTGAGGCGTGTGTTGAGCAAAAAAAAAAAAATGGTGTAGTCGGTAGACTCGAACCCATGAGGCGAAGGCGGAAAAGAAAGTGGCGGTGTGTGTAAGGTGTGTTAGTTAAGCAACAACAAAAAAAAAAGTCGTAGAACCCGTACCGCGAAGGAGGAAAAGAACATTGAAAAAAAACGTGACGCGTTAGCTATTGAGTCCATCGCCAAACCGGAAGTAACTTAGGTTTAAATTAAGGCTAAACAATCCAAAAGAGGCGATGACTTTCGAAAATATCGGCGAAAAAAAGCGACCCCTCTCTATAAAAAAGTGCCCATTCAGGGTGAAGGAATTCGTGTTTTTGACCAATTTTTCGATATTTGTCGTCCGAACGGTTGACATTCAAAATGATACCGACATCGTGAAAATCAATCACCTCTGTGGAAAGATTTTGCGAGACATACAAACATACATACATTTTAACAGACAGGTGAAATTTATATTATAGAAGATGGCAGATGAAGCATTTTAGAATTATTTATATAATCCTAAAATGAATTAACTATTGCATACGATAAAATAAAAACAGATTATGACTTAACTTTCAAGCAGATAAATAACTACCACAGAAGCGACCGGATTTGAACTTAGCATGGCTGATTTCGTAGCCCGTTGCTGTATTCATTAGACCAATCACGTATCTCTTCATCTTCATGAGAATTTCTCGGCTAACGCGTCCAAACACTTGTAGATTCCGTCGCTGATTCTTCCGACAAGAACACGTAATTAGAAAAAAACAAATTACGCCTGGTTAATTAGAATTGTCGAATATATATATATATATATATATATATATATATATATATGTGTGTGTGTGTGTGTGTGTGCGTGTGTGCGTGTGTGTGTGTGTGAATATAGATGAACTGTTTCTGTTTTGCATTTGCGGCTTCTCTACCTCATGAAATTTTACCCTGTGTTTTCATCATCGCAAACCTCTTTAATTTCAATTTGTTCTTTTCTCACGAATCGCGTGTGATATGAGAAAAGAATTAATTAAAATTAAAGAGGTCTGTGATGATTAAAACACGAGTTGATTTTCTTGTTATTAGTTACATAGCGGCCAATCAACGATTCGGGGAAACAGCTAACCTACGTTAAAATTGTAAAGACAACTCCAACACCTTGCTTTATGATCAATACGCATTGTCTGTTTCATATTGCAAAATTATGTCTTCTCGGATTTTGTGTAATATACAGATTCGATGACTTTGTAATAAAATAAACAATGAAATATTGCCCGGGATTTTATGAGGACCAACGAATGGATTCCACTTCAAATAATTTTATTGTAATCGAAATCGGTAAAATCGCCGATTCGTCCATTAAATGAATTGACTGACTAATCTATTCGGGACCTAGAGCAGTGCACCGGGAGGAAGTTTACATGCCTCCCAGCAGTGACAGTTTACAAAACATTGTAGTCTATATTTCACTGTAGAGAAGCTACCGTTGATTTTCTGCAATTATTTTTATATAATGGCTTCAATTAAAGGTTTAAATCAAAATGCAAAAGTCAAGTATTATGGTAAAATTTTGTTCTAAATAGGAAACATCATTCCGAATACGCCCCTATCTTATTAAAAAAAAAAAACTACTTTTGACTTTATACTCCGGGCACTTCTGCTTGTGCGTGATAAAACTTCTCAAATGCACTTGTAATGTTAGGCTGTATTTTATACTTTAAGGAAAATCGGACTGTTCTTTCTTCAATGGGACTTTTTCTATTGTCAAGTTTTAATACTTATCGGTGGCATTCCGATACAAAACCTATCTAAGAACACTCACAGGCACATAAAGTACATTCATGTAGAATTTCATAAGAAATTGGTCGATGCGTTTTAGGGTCCATAGGAAACGAACTCACCTATTCCTCCCATACACACGAATTGCCTTTTATATGTTATATAAGTATAAATCATTGTTTTAATTGCAGCGTTTCTAATATAAGCGTAAAATCGTTGGTTAAGATAACTAAATTTAACACAGCAAGTGTTTATATCCCACCAGATCAAACAACGAAACCAAACAAAACCGACCAAAATAAAACCGCTTATTCTAACAATTCGACTGAAAAATGGACTAACTGCTATCACACATAGTTCATTTTTCAAATGTTGTGTATGTTTAGACTAAGCGTTTCAGCGTTCTCTACATGTGTAAATGCGCGCGCAAGCACACACATACACACATGTATATATTAGTTCTGAGACGGCTCCAATATTATTCCTAATTCCGATACAAGTACAGATTCCCATTCTTTATAAATCCCTTAGTATTTAATTACAAGGTTAGTTTTTTCATGATTATCATAAAACCATATGTAAAAAAGTGCAAATATTTTCTCAAATGTAAAAATACATTTCTAGCGGATGATCTAACAATTTTAGTTTTACTGGTATTTTAAAATCAATACGTACTTCGGCGTATAAGCCGACTGTCACATAAGTATAGCAAATTTTAATACATTTATTATATATCGGTTGTATAAGACGACTGCTAAATCACGAAACCATGTTTGTTTTGCCTAGGCTAGAGATTGTAACATCCGGTATCTTATGAAATATTGGTTTTTAAAGATGATTGTTAAACTTTAAGGATCGTCTTATACACCGAAATTAATGGTATTTGGTTTTATCATTACTATAAGCAGTAGAACATATTGAAACCTGTATGAATTTTTTTCCA
>NC_136484.1:65456784-65514284 GCF_053919585.1 Euprymna scolopes | reverse complement strand
TTAACTCTCATTTCCTCACTTCTTTCCTTTAATCCCTCATTATCCTCACACGAACACTACGTCTGCTACTCCATATACCGACCGCTAAAGTAATTTGATTAATAAATCTGATATCCTGTAATGCCGCCAACAAACATTATGACTTAGAAAGCAAGTTTTCTCACGTTCATTTGTTGGGATTCGGCTCTGAATTCGGTAAAATCAAATGATTTGTTCGTACGTTCAAGAAAGCATTCGTTTACCATCAACACACAATATTGCGGCGAATGTCTCGCCTTTCTCTCAGTTCGACTCCGGTTTTCGCTCCAAAGAAAAATAATAAAAAGTTTTTTTCTTTTTTCTTAACCGACGATTCAACCAACACCCCTTTTCTAACCTAAGTAGTTTTATTCAAAACTAGTTTTCCGAGTAAGTTTCAAATTCTTAAAATGAAAGCCAGTTTGAATTTCTTGTAAGTTTTTTAGACTTAGTTATCATTCGTTACTTATGTTTACAAAACATTGCTATGGCCGTTTCTTGAAATAACCAGTATCTCATGTAGTTGCTGGTGTTTTCTTTACACAATATCACACACACATACACAGATACATACATACACACATACACACATATACTTCTTTCTCTAGTATATATATATATATATATATATATATATATATATATATATATATATATATATATATATATACAAAGAACTTTTGTGTGTGCGTGTGTGTATGTGTGTGTGTGTACTTTCCTTATGGACTCGGAAACGGCTGGGACGATTTTTATGAAATTTTGAAATTTTTCGTAGCAGAAATATATTCTTGTAGTATAAAT
The DNA here is from genome assembly GCF_053919585.1 of Euprymna scolopes. Taxonomy (NCBI): domain Eukaryota; kingdom Metazoa; phylum Mollusca; class Cephalopoda; order Sepiida; family Sepiolidae; genus Euprymna; species Euprymna scolopes. Next base: position 65,513,465 of record NC_136484.1, on the reverse strand, counting down.
GAATCCTCGTAGGAGAAATAGATTCTTATAGGATAAATTAATTCTTGTTTGAGAAATAGATTCTTGTAGAATAAATTAATTCTCGTAGGATAAAGAAATCTCGATGCTTGAAACCTTTAATGGGCGTCGTCTATAATTCTGTTTTGAAAATATTTACATAACAAGCACAGACCTAAAACCAACCATCTGCAATTTCACTATGAGAAGAACAATGTGATAAGTGCCAAAACAACACACTGTACAGAATCCAAACATCATTATACACTAGGCACAGAATAATTAAGGAAACATTAATAGTTTTGACCAGATTTCGCAATGGACGTACTCATTTCATCCACTTCTATTTAGTTATAAGGTTGGTGCAAAAATAATGTCGCTTTTTTAAGAAAAATCACCTTAACATTATTTTTTGCACCAACCCAATACAAAAAAAAAACATGAAGCACGTGATTTAAACCACATATCATTAACTTTTTATAATGAAATACTAGTGTTAGAACAATTATTCGGAATCGGAAAAATTAGTACCTATTTTCCAATAGCAAAAACGATTCTTTTAATTGAATGTCTGGTATCCGGTAGAATGCTCCATCCTCATCTAGAACAGCCTGATCAGAAATTTTGAAAAAGTCATACGAACATATACTAGAAAGAACTGTTGGAAATAAGTTGTACATCATTCACTATAGCTATGCAATCCCTGCAACTACTTACGTAGAAAAACGGAGCATAGTGATATGGGACAATAGACTGGGAGTGGCAACCTTAACTGAAGTCAGTGTTCCTAATGATGCTGGTTTAAACAGAGCTGAAAAGAAAGAGATAATTAAATAACATGGTTGTATGAAGAATTGAAAATAAACTGGACTTTGAGGAAAAATTCAATCATTCCAGAAATCATAGAAGCAACCGGTTCATGTGTAACGTAGCTGTTACTGTTTAACTGTGACGTTACACTTCAAATATCTCGGACCCACACGCTGTCCGGCACCGTCGCAAAAGGAACAAACAAATAAAACAAGAAAGAAACAAAAATCCGATTCAGCGATTTTTTATAAGTGCAAATGAAATGCATTTATTCGTGGTTCTTCCAAAACAACGCATTTTATTATTTTTTTCAAAGTCTTTTCGCGCACATATGTGCTTTTTTTTTTTTAAGTCTCTATCTCTTCACTAACTTCACGCGACCCCAGCCAGCGCCTTCTCGTCTTCGGTTCACACGTCCAACTCGCCGAGCAAAACTTGTTTTCCTCTCGACAACTGAAATATTTTTCTCTCTGTTTCATGTGACGCAAGCTCGCGCATACTTTCTAATTTGCATACGTGGTTTAACTGCTCTTGCTGCTAATATCTTCGCTAGTCAGCTATCCTTCGACTGGTGCTGCTGAGTTCTCACACGCAGCCATGCGCGCGCGGTTTACACATGAAAAAATAACCTTTCGAATATACTCAGTGAACGAAATGCAAGAGATATATAAAAAAAAATATGCGCTTAATGAAACGATTAGAATTTTATAGAGATCTATCGGGTAAAGTCTCTTAAATAGTAGGTGAATGTATGGTGTTCGGTAGGATACCCAATCTACAGCAAGAAAACATTAAGAAAGGCAATAAAAAAGAGAAACGGCATTGATATAAAATATATCAGTTTTAAATGACCCAACAGTTGTTGATGAACCGTAAAACAGAAAAAAAAAACAATTCATTCAATCGAATCTATTTGGGGGGTGGGGCAGTAGCCTCGATTTTTCAGTAGTTATTGTTGGATTTCTTCCATGCAGTGACTCGTTTACAATAAACAGTGCGCAAGACAGAAACTGACACAAAAAGCGTTGATACGCCGTTAAATAGAGAAACAAAAGAAAATCTAACATAAATTATCAATTTCTGTTGTTTAACTCCTCTTCAGAAGCTTAGACATAAGGTCACGCGTGTTTAAAAAGGTCAGCGTATAAAGAGAAACGCACGTTGGTTTACGAAAATGTCTCAACAGCTTCGTCGGCATTCTCCGGTAAGGGCACGTCAAGCTATTAGCTATAAATTAACCCCTTCCTCACATAGAGAGGGTAAAGCCTGGGGGTGAATCTCTTGTACTAAACAGAATCATATGTCAATCTGACAGCAAAAAAGCCACTTTTGGGCTGATTGCTGTGGACGTATCTTCGACTGGTATAAACGACAGCTACGTCACGGTGCATTATAAGCGAACGCTTTAACATAAGAAGTTTATGTTTCAACTGAAAGGTCACGACTTTTGGTCAATTACTTAAAAGCACATTAAGTACATTAAGTTGGAATAAAGTTTGTGGGCTTTTAAGATGAGGATTGGTTGTTCGTATTATTTGGATTGTAAAAATGATATTCTCCTAAAGAGAATGTGAGCGATCGAAATATACAACTGCGAATTACTTAGGACTTCTATCGAGTCGTGACTGGTGGAACGAGAGCATGCGAAATAAATAAAGGGTTCTGTTCGAAATTCCGTCCAAATTCCTGAGTTCGACAGAAACATTCACGAGGTCGACAAGATACGCCTGGAGAAGGTCGAAGATTACATCGACCGAAACCTTGTTAAATGACACCCAAGATGAGAACAGTAGTCTGATGAAACCAAATAATACGAATGTGGATTGACTTTGCGGACTTTAAGGTAGCTGACAGTTTGTATGAATCGGTTCTTGTTGCTTAGTGATTGGACGATTCCAATATTTTCCTCCGATTCCGATACAATCACCGATTCCTTTCAAAATTCTTGATTCCGATACAGTTACTGATTCAGATTCCCTTTCTTTTTAAATTTCTAAATATGGAGTTGTTTGGGATGGCCGGATTACTGTAAAGAAAAACTATGTAATGTGTTAATATCTATTCACAAACGTAAAAATACACTTGTTGGCTACTCGTTAGATCTTAGTTTTACTGACAGTTTAAAATCAATAACCATTTATCACTTCATCCGACTCCGCATGTTTTTTAACTGCAGATGAAATGCATTTATTCGTGGTTCTTCCAAAACAACGCATTTCATTATATTTACAAAGTCTTTTCGCACACATATGTGCTTATTTTTTAAAGTGTCTGTCTCTTCAACATTTCGCGCGGCCCCAGCCATCGCTTTCTCACCTTCGATTCACGAGTCATGGAAAATTAAGGGAAGAAAACAAACAAAAGTAAAAGAATCGTTTTTAGCATCGGAAAACAAGAATTTCACCACTTAGGTAAGAGATTTTTTTTATAAAATTAAGAGATTCAGACTTTCGGGAAAAACACTGACACATTATTAAAAAAAGACAAATCTATGATGCAGAATGTTGTCGGGTTGCCGATAGCGAGTTACGAAATGTTTCTTTCTCTGGCGAAATACTAATATGTAAAAACAGTATAGAACATAATCCGTAATTGTTTCAACTTTACACTGCAATGACACTATGCAACACTTTAAAAAGTACAGGGCATTTGTGGCCGTTTTTATATGTACAATGACATAAAAAAATCCCTTTTTGGCTTTCCTCTAAATTGTACACCACAAATTAATTGCTTTTCTGTTGAGCAAATAAATATTTACTATTTTTTTTTCGGTGAAGGTACAGAATATCTCAAGGATGTATCACGCAAAATATCTCGAGAGAATATGAATGCTGAAAGACTTACTTATAACTTGACATCGCATGCTTTCCCGATCTTAATATATCATTTAACTTCGAGCTTTGTAAAGAATTGTATAATTCTGGTGGCGAAGGGTGTTTGTTTTCCTTGTCGTCATTTTCCACGTTGAGCTTTCACTTACAAACCGAAAACAAAATTGATTTAAAATTACATAATTTTTTCTCATAAATAGTTTGCTTAGGATAAAGTGTAGTATCTGTTCTGTTGTCATGGATAATTCTCATAGGCATTACTGTCTCCGTTTGAGTGTAGTAATGTGCGTTAAGAATAAATTAAGAGTTAATATTCTTATCTAATGTTTATCCATAATTTATGCTGCAATGTTCTGACCCTTTGGGCTGTGATCATGGCAGTATCTGTGTTTACTGTGGAAAGCAGGGCCAGGGGTCAAAACATTATTATCATTATTATTTTTATTATTATTTGATTCGAGCGACAGCGGGTCGCTAGATCAATTATTATGATTAGAAAAATAAACAATTAAATTGGGAAAAAATGTTTGACATATAATATAATCATATGGCAAAAAGGAATGTGAAAATAGAAAATAGATGTAAACATGATTTTTGGTTTGCATAAACAAATAACTAGATTGGGGTTGCATCAGCTGTTGGTTTGAGACACGTAATGAGACAAGTGATGAAATGTAGATTTGGGGAAATTCTAAGCAGTCGTTAGCTGGACATCAAAGGGAACGGACGACTCAAGAGGGGTGTTTGTCTCCATGATGCAAGGAGCGGCGTCATTTCAGGCAGTCAAGATTTAAAAACGTGTAATCTCTGAAGATGCCAGCCGGATCATGAAAATAAATATTCTTAAATAATTCAGTTACGTGTCGTGTTATTTACATCTGTTAAAAAGAACTGTTTGTCTACATCGATTTTGATACGTCCACGTCAATCGTTTTCTGTTAGAACTATTGCATAAATGTTAAAATATACACACTAGACGATCAACTAAATTATACGACGTATATACATACACGCATTTACACGTACATGAATATACAGATAAAATATAAACCCAACTATTCAACATGTACGTCGTTATGGAATATATTCATATACACATTCCACAACAGACCTCTTTTAGAGCCCCATAATATAATATTGTGAAAGAGATCTTATACACTAGATTTCCTTAGGCGGGGAAAGTTGGACACACTATTAGTTTTTTTTTTTAATATGGGAAGGGGGGAAATCTGGTCCTAAGCTAAACGGAAACTTTGATTTGAGATAAAAAAAGATATATTACCGAACTCAAGAAGGATTTCTCGTTCACCTACTAAGAACAGAAAAAATTAAGTGTAGTATCAGAACGAATACTACACTTTCCTCCTAGCGAAAAGCTCAAGACAGACTTATTTATTAAAATAATATTTGTACTATGCTATGTCTTAAAAAAAAAAAATACTATCTTCCCAAGGAAAGAATCCATAGAAAATCGTTAACCTTGGCCTGCGAGACAGACAATATAACAACGTAACTAGTGTTTATTTGCTATGCATTCACCGAGAATTCTCTAAACCGTTACATAGAAACTACTTTTACTTGATAAGATCTCCTAGAGTTATAATGTATTTTAATTAGAAATTATTTATTAAGAAAAAAGAAAGGTCTTTATTTCATCCCATGATCTAAAATTGACTCCTTTTTATAACTACACGAACACGTATTCATTTATTAGATCAAAGAAACATAATAAAAGATATTTAATTTGAAATGTGAATTTTATTTTCCCTTGTTAATTACTATGTGCGCCGTTTCAATTAAAAAAGAAGAACTAAACATGTTCTTATGATCTCTGAGCGTGTTTTTATTTATTTATTTATTTATTCATTTAGTTGTTTTTTATTTATCTGGAGGATGCTGTTTTTTATATTCACACGGTAATTCCGTTGGATATAAAACGGTAATATTTGTAAATTCGATCTTGCAATTAACACGAAGCGGCAAAATGGCGGAAAGAAGATATTGGTCGCCATTTTTTTTTCATAATCCTGTCTAGACACCCGGATGTTGGCGAGGAACTGTCTTCTGACGCTTGCCGAAGTAATTTGATAAAGCTTATGTTTCACCAGTCAAAAAAAGGAACGGGGAAAGAAAGAAAATTAAAGAGGTGAATGACACTGAAAAGTTGTAAAAGGGTATCAAGATTATAAATATTACAGATGTCATGAACTGGATTCAAAAGGAAATTCGAGACGCATCCGCATATAATCCCTACTATAATGGATATTTCGTGTGTTTATAACTATAACTGTGAAGATTGTTTAAGGGGAACGAAGTGTCGAATAACACCGGTCATTAGATTCGCGACAGAAATATGCCCCCTCTAATTTCATAGTTTGGCTAGTACGCCAAATGTGGTTTTGTGAATGGGTTTGAATCTCCCGACTAGCAGTAATTATCAATTCTTACACTAATGATTGCAAAAGAATGAAACACTAGTGTAAAAAGTAAAATAGTTATCAAAATTATTAATATTTGTTTATGTATATATGCATGCATAGGTGCATGTATACTTATATACTAGCAAAACTATACGATTCTAGGAACGTTCCTCGTCAGTCATCCACCACAAGTAATTGCTTACTCTTTCAGAATTTGCATAAATTATTATTATTATTATTATTATTATTATTATGATTATTATTATTATTATTATTATTATTATTATTATTATTGCGTGCATAAAAAGTATACCCATGGGCATGCATGTTTCTCTCTCTCTCTCTCTTTCCTCTCTCTATTGTATATATATATATATATATATATATATATATATATAGAGAGAGAGAGAGAGAGAGAGAGAGAGAGAGAAATAAGCATCGTCGATCATCTTGGCAATTCAATCTACGAAAGCCCATATTGCCTAATTATAATTATACGCATTAAGTGAAAGTGTGTGTGTGTGAGTGTGTCTGTGTACATTTCCCTACGCAGTAACTCTGTCAAATTTAAGCCTACAGATTCGGAATTTGATATACAGGATACTGAGAGTTGGGAAAATCGATGTGATTCGTTTTCGGACAGAAATTTTGCGATTAAGGGGTCAAAGTTCAACGATTTGACCTTTGAGAACTCTACCAAAATCCTCCCACAATTTTGAGTCTAAACATGTGAAATTTTAGATATAGGTTCCTTGGACATGGATCTAACTTAATAGTTTTATTCAAGCCCTAAACAATAAATTTTAAGGGGTCATAATAAGGGTCAAATTAAAAAAAATTGACCTTTTTTTTGCTCAGCATACACCTCAAAACATCCGGTCAATTTCGGGCACCCATTGCTAGTATATATATATATATATATATATATATATATATATATATATATATATATATATAATTAGTTATATATATTGGAAAAAAGGATTACATCAGAGTGCTCTATTATAGGGAAAAATTCGAAAATAAAGCGTATTATTAATGTTTTATTTACAGGATGTTTAGATCAGATCTTATTTAAACTTTCTGTAAATAAAACATATATATATATATATATATATATATGTGTGTGTGTGTGTGTGTGTATATATATACACATACACACACACACACACATATATATATATATATATATATATATAATATAATATAATATAATATAAAGCTGAACGTCTGTGTGTGTCTGGTCACGGATAGGCTCCTATATGGTCGACTATTATAGAAAACTGATTACATATAATGATAGAAGATGTATCGAGACACAGGAATAGGTATGTTTGATCTGGCATGATGATGATTCATTAAAATTGTGAGTCTGCGTTCGCGCCTGGTCCACAAAGTATGGAAATAAAAAATTAAAAAAAAACGTTTACAAGTGTTTTTGATATAGATGTACATAATAATACTTTAATAAGTATGTCTTAACTTAAATAGGGATGGTATAATAAAATTGTAGGGTCTGCGTTTTCATATCTATCTGCGTAAGTATACTTTGATAATTATGTTTTAGTTTGAAGAAATATGGTATAATAAAATTATGGGGTGTTCGTTTGCACCTGACCTCCATAGAATGGAAATATGTCACAAAACTAAACAAGGTTTTTTAATATAGATACACAGAATATTGTGATAAGTGTTTCAGTGTGAACAGGTATGGTATAATAAATTATGGGGTTTATCTATTTTATTTTTACTTTCATCATATTTTGCTTTGGTTTTGATACCCCCAAATTCGAAGCTATCTCTTTATAAGCTTTTCTTTTCATAACCTATCATACTTTCATGGATCAGAGTTCATTTCCTGTAGGCTGTTTTTGAACCCAGTCAACGACGGGTACTTTTGCTAGTATATATATATATATATATATATATATATATATATATATATATATTAAGTAATGTGATTGATAATTTAAAATTTAAAAAAAAATCAAATTATAATTAAATTAAAAATCCGTTTCATAAGAAGGGACGACAACAAAATCAATTATCTGTACGATCGTTTCGGAAAACAGTGCTTTTTATTGTGGTAGACATCCAGTTACGAACAATAATTATTACATATAGTTTTTAATAAGCAAGGTCTCCTCGGACGTCCCCCCTTTTAAAATTCATCATTCAAAGAGGTGAAAAACTATAGCAAACATATATATGAGTATTTTAACCATAGTTCCTGATTTCAAAGGCGAAAAATTAAAGGATACATCTGCCTTACTTTTAATGCTAGGTTTATTCATGGTGTCTTTTAAATTTAATAAAAAAACCCTAAAAATTTGCTGACGAGGAGACCTTGCTTATTAAAAAACTATATGTAATAATTATTGTTCGTAACTGGATATCCACCACAATAAAAAGCACTGTTTTCCGAAACGATCGTACAGATAATTGATTTTGTTGTTCCTTCTTATAAAACGGATTTTTAATTTAATTATAATTTGATTTTTTTTAATTTTAAATTATCAATCACATTACTTAATATTGAATTAGCTTTAGGATATTTACCTATCGAGCTTATTATATATCTAAATTACAACGAGCACGTTCTCTTTCTTGTATTTTAATTAAACTGGTAATTTCACTGTTACATTAAAATACACTCAGCTCTTTAGACTATTGCTCTAATCTCCTTTAAATTATATATATATATATATATATATATATATATATATATATATATAGGCCAAAAGAAGGTGGATAGTATTTTGAGTAGGCTTATATTAGTTATATTAAAGCACTTCTTTATTATAATTATAACCTTAACCCCAACCTGTTTACCTACTTTTGGCTTATCTTGTATATATATATATATATATATATATATATATATATATATATATATAATGCAAGTGTTGAGTCTGCTACTGAATAGATTATAAAAATTCCTGGGGGAATTTCTGCCTGGGAGGATAGTCCATGACAATAGAACAGATACTACAGTACAACTATTAAAAAGGAGATAATCTCTGGAAAGATGACATCATGAACACAGAACATATGCTACACTATTATTTATCGTGAATTAAGCATTGAAAAACACGACATTTATCTGAAATAGTATAAGATTCTTAATAGAGCATAAAAAATTCTCTGAAGAAATACTTAATAGAAGAAATGCTATAATTTCTGATTCAAGCAAACAGATATAAAATCTCCATTAGTAATAGATTTTTCGGTGGATAAACTTAATGACCGATAGCATATAATAGCATATTTCTTTCAACTTTAATTTCCAATTTGTTGGTTGCAAATGCACAGAAAAGAAAATATTTATTATATTGATGAATGAATTATTACATATTAGAAGTTCGGTCTTCGAACGTCCTAAATTAAAATAAAATCTGGTAACGAATGCATTTTATTTTATTTATTTACTTTTTTATAAACCTCGTTTTCGGTAATGGTGTGTGGACGCAAGAACACATACTTCAGTTTGTGTTTGTGTGTGTGTGTGTGTGTGTGTGTGTGTGTGTGTGTTGCCTGTGTTAAAACGCAAAAACAAAACAAAATCACGTTTTATTGTGCTATGCTATCGTCTCGCAGAGTATCAGTTGCGCACAGGTTTGCATACTTTGAAAATTGTCCACTGTTGCCCGGTTTGTGATTAGCTGATATAAAGACAGATGTTGGTTGTGCGATATTTATCTCCTTACGTTACAAAAGTTTGGAAAAGGGTATTTGAAAAGTTGGTGGCCTAGTGGAAAAGTACTCTGCAAAACTCTCTGGGCAGCTCTAGGGTCATTCCCTGATATGGGCGTCCGAGGCAATTAACAATTAACTAACCCCTTCTCATCGGGTGAAAAGGCAAAATCTAGAATGGTGAACCACTTAGAACTGCACAGGACTATACTCCCACCAACAGTGGACAATCTAACTCAACGATGGTCTAAAGTCTAGGTCCTAGATATTGGTGGTATTGGCTGAAGATTAAAATGTTGTTTGTGCTACTGAACTCACTAAACGCTATGGAATGGTGAAATCAATGATATGTATTATTTTAAAGAACAACGATGTGCTAAATACGGCTGATGTGAAGGAATGACAATTTCAACGAAGCAAGTAACTCAGTTGTTAGAAGTAGAGGAATTATTGATTGTATGGATTAATAGATGGCAGTATTTTCCTAGGATTAATTGGATTTACATTAATTTCAAAGAATGTTTACTCATGAATATTTTGCTTTACGAACATTATTACAGAAGATCATTAAGATAACTATGCTTCAAGCGGGGTTCGAGCTCATAACCCCTACGGCACAGTACGACACATCAACCGATTGACAAACAGATGTAAGTACGAAATTGTGACACTATTAAGTACCATAAATAAGACTGCCTTCTATCGTTTTCCCCCTCCCCCATTTTCTCCTTCTTCTCTCTCTATCTCAAAAAATTACCAAGAATAAATATTCTAATCGATAAAACAGGTTAAAATAAACCTTTATAATTTTTACAAAACGAAACAATATTTTCCGTAAATGACTAACGAAACTATACGTGAAATCGTTTTTAATTTATATATGTTTATCCTCTAAATATTAAGTATGTTTATATGTTTATAAATGCGTATTTATCAAATTCTCTCCTAAACTGATTAATGTAAACATAAATAAAATAATTGCACATTCAAAGTGGTGCAGAATGGGTATCTATGCCAATTATTCTAGAATAGAGGAATAACAGATTCCAGAATAGTGTGACCTCCTTGGATGGCGAGAGTCGAAAAGATTTGTCATTTCCGCCAGAGGGTAACGCGATTTTTTCGTGGATAGATTTGGCAACCATCGGGCACATAAATGGGGTAGAGGAAGTCATGACATGATACTGGTGTTCCTATGTCCTTCATCTCGATCTTACACTATTGGTTACGCATGCCTCTTTCTCTTAGCTGTCTGCAATTTTGAGCAAACGTCTTTCTCAACTTAATAGAACCTCTTTAAAAAAAACATGAGTTCCTGCAAATAGACCAAGAGAAGAGGCATTACATTACTAAAAAGCATGAACTCGTAGTAGTTGTATTTAATCCAGTTGTAAAACCTTGGAACGAAATTGGGTATAATATTTTTGCAGTGAATAATCCTTACAAATGATGTGTACGCTTACTCCAACCTTTATTCGTTTGCATTTCTCTACAAAATATGCCCATTAATCATTTGAACGACATGCATTAAATTTAATTGGTAGCCATTAAATGTACCTTATGATCTTAACTAGTGAAAACGATACGACCTAAAAGAAATTAATCATCCATTATTTTAAAGATCAATTAATTTTATGCCCCATTAAAACATGATAAATGTTTTAGTCCCAACTTGTCTGTGATAAAAAAAAAATATAAAAAACAGGGACATTATAAACAACTAAAAATATAAGTTAAGTCGTAGAATTTGTACGCGAGTCAGGCTATTTTATATATCCTTAATAATTATATCATTGCAACATCTCTTCAAGTTAAAACTGAGTAAAAATGAATCGATTGTTTACGCTACATATAAGTATAAGTTAGTGTGGGAATTACGCTGATATTGTGGTTTTCATTAGCCTTTTAGTGGTTCTTCCTGTATTTCTCCGTTTATTTTATTCACTGGATGAAATACGTCGACGCCTAGTGTGATCTGGAATTTATCGTATTGTTTGTTATTTATCCAGAAATCGGCTATACACAAAGGTAACGTTTTATACTTGCCTTCGTTTTGACATAAGGCCTTGCAATATGTGACACGTTACAAATATACAAAAAAAAATACATCTCTTTAAAGAACGAGCCCAGTTCTGATAGAGTTGAATATTGGATGAGTCGATCAAATAGAATCTAATTGAGTTGTGAATAAAAGGAAATGGAAACATCTGAGATCTTATCCGGGGATCAAATTGAGGAATTGGAGTTACAAGTTTTTTAGTTCGTGGGAATGTACCATAAACGGATATGACATCACTTGCTACGAGGAGAGAGGATGATAGAGAAGGCAATCCGAGGGAGCACGTGGCGAGTTCGGACGCGTAAATAAAATGAGCTTCTCTAAATTATTAAAGGATTATCGATTTCCCACTCTTTTTCTCTGTCTTCCCCCACCCAACACGCCAGTGATTTGGAACGAAGATCAAGTTGAATTACTATATCCTGTCTTGCGTCAGTTTTCATTCGAGTTAGTTCGTTTGCCAGTATAAATAAGGAGTTTTAATATAAGGACTGTATGTCTTCAGTCTGGAAGGATCACATTTGTCGTGTGCAGGGTGGGCAATACTAGTGTATGGCATAAGACTAAGAGAACAACAATATAATATGCGCGTGTTTTTAGTCGTACGTTGGAAACGGGAATTGGACTTCCGACTAAGGAAATACCTTAGTAATTCATTCATTACTAGCTTATAAACACATTCTGGGTGGCTTTTTAAGCTAGTCAGTGATATCAATACTACTACTACTACTACTAAGATAAGAAAAACGAAGTTTGATTTAATCTAATTAATTTAGTTATGTAAATAAAATTGAATAACTTTAATTATCAATGAATTAAAAATAAACAAAACCGCTGCTTGAAACCTTTTCTAATTAAGGAGCAACGACGTATTTATTTGGTAATCAAACATTTCGTCTTTTCGAAGAGTTATCTTTTTTCGTGAACAATTAATAGGAACACGACAAAAATAATTTAGTTACGGATGTCCCTAACAAATTAGAAACTAAAGGTATGTGTTAGAAGGCTATCACACTGCAGTAAGTGGAATGTTGTCAGTGTTGAGGAAGGAAGACAAAACATAGTGATATTATATAAATATGTTTACACACACACACACACACACACACACACACACGCACACACACACATATATATATAATTAGTTGTTTTTGTCAATAATAAGGCTTACTTGAAAAGTCAGACTTCTACACGGCGATATACTGTGTGTGATAATCTTCCATAATATATTTCGAGGAAAGTCCTCTTTCTCAAATGGCGGGTGTTATAAATCTTTGGATCGCAAGTATGAACAGGGACGCAGAAAATATCTATATATTCAAGCTGACAGCGAATTACTATGTTTTTTATTTAAATTTTATTTTCTCTATTTTTACATTTTTGTTTAACTAAAACAGTATTAACTAAAACAATCACCCTTTTTTTTTTTTATATTTCTCCAGATCTTCTGAACAATAAACCAATACAATAATTCCACTAGTATATAAGCATGTCGTATTAACTTAAATGACGATTTATGATTTATATTACCAGAAGTTCAACTCTGCTTTGCTCGGGCCCTATGTACTGTTCATCTTTATGTAAGATTTCAATATTTAGACCAAAAATTGACTTAGTAATTTCGTAGAGATCGCAGAGGTAATTTTGTAAAAGGTTTGAACCCAATTTTGAACCTTTAACGTTTATTATTTTGATCTCAAATCAAAATGAAAAGTTTTACCCATATCCAAGTTACCTATATCTAAAATTTCAAGTATTTAGACCCAAAATTGGCGGAGAAATTTAGTAGAATCTGCAAAGGTCAACTCTTTCAACTTTGACCTTGTGGAAGCAAAATGTTCGCCCCCAAACCGATTAAAATGCTTGCTGCATGGCTGAATACCCGTTATGTATAAATTTCAAATGGCTAGGTAGTTTGCTAGACAACACAAAGATATAATCTTTTGAACTTTGACCCCTTGACAGCTCAAATCTTTTATCCAAACCGATTAAAAAGCTTACCCTATCTCTGACTTTCCTTTATATAAAATCTAAAATGTTTAGACCAGAAATTGGTAGAGACCGCAGAGCTCAAATTTTTATTAACTTTGGCCCCAATTTTGACTCCCTTAACATTTATTTTTTGGGGGCTCAAATCAAATTATAAAGTTTGATACATGTCCAAGAATCTTACATCTAAAATTTCAAGTGTTTAGACCTAAAATTGCCGGAGGAATTTGGTAGAGTTTTCTAAAGGTCAAATCGTTTAACTTTAACGCCTTGACAGACAAATTTCTGGCCCAGAAACGATTAAAAAGATTTTTCCAAATCTCAATATTCCTTATGTCAAATCTCAAGTCTCTAGACTGAAAATTGACAGAGTTATTTGATAGGGAAATGTACACACACAGATACATACAGACATTTTCACTTTTATAGATATACTAGCATTTCAGCTCGGCGTTGCCCGGCGTTGCCCGGCGTTGCCCGGGTGTTTGGGGGTTTATGTTGAGCAAAAAAAAAGCGGTCAATTTTTTTAACTTTGACCCCTATTATGACCCCCTTAACATTCATTGTTTTGAGCTCAAATCAAGTTATTAAGTTAGATCCATGTCCAAGGAACCTATATTTAAAATTTCAAGTGTTTAGACCCAAAATTGTCGGAGGAGTTTAGTAGAGTTCTCAAAGCTCAAATCGTTGAACTTTGACCCCGTAACAGCCAAATTTCTGGCCGAAAACCAATCACAAAGATTTTCCCAAATCTCAGTACCTGTATTTCAAATTTCGAGTCTGTAGACTAAAAATTGACAGAGTTATTGCGTAGGGAGATGTACACACACACACAAAGACACGTTCACTTTTATAGATATATAGATAGACTTAGATAATTCGCATTGCAGTTTTCACCTTTAGTTGTAATATTCACAACGTTTCAACCGATGTGAATTCCGCCCTTCTGTAGATGGGTCTTCTTAAAATTATAGCTGAGTAGTCTACTAGAATGGATTAAATAAAGGGTTTATTCGAACTTCTATATGGATTACCGAGTTTGGCATAAAAACTGATGAGTTCGACATAAGGAAGATCGATGGTTGCATCGCGCCCTACATTGCAAGAGAAACACACAAGATGAGAACAATATTTCGAATAATCCAAATAATATAGACTAGCGGGATCCGTGGAAATATATCGTAATTTATTGAAGTTGGTATTCTGTGGATGCTCAGCCAGATATTATTGTACCTATTTACTATGCCTCCCCACGGGACAGAGTTAGACACCAGGATCGTTTTTTAACGTGGAGAAAAGGTACAAAAATAAAAATTGTCTCAGTCGTGAAGGATTTCTCCTCCACCGAAAGAGAACAAGAAATAGAAGTGCAGCATCTGAAGAACAGATACTACACTTTGATATTGTCCAGCCAGATATTATTGTAGCTCTTTTGTAAAAACTGTATATCTATTTATCGAAGCTAACAGGGACGCCCCGCGTAGCCCGGTCGTAAAATACCCTCAAGCATGACATTTTAATTCATGCAGATTTTGTATGTATTATTAAAATCAATTTTTATCGATTCTTATATATTATAAAGTTGAGATTTAAATAAAAAATATATATATCCATATGACTTGAGTGCATCAGCTAGAATCGAAACCGAAACTTATGATATATATATATATATATATATATATATATATATATATATATATATATATATATATATATATATATATATCAGGTTTGAGGTGTTCAAAAGTCAGAATTAATGAAGACAACGAGGTTGTTAAATAGTGCCCCATTCAAAGAGCTAAATATTTTTTTTTTATTTGGGGTAAACAGTTACATATGGTCGCTACAAATAGCCATCTGTTTAGTCAAAGAGACTTCATCATGCGACCTGGAACCTCTCGACGCCAAAAAGAAAAATGAAAAATAGGATAGATTAGAGGGGAATTAAAGAAAAATGGAATCTTCAAAAAAAGTATAAAAAGTTCATAAGGAGTTTATAAAAAAATGCGAGCTCTCTAAAGAAAAAGAGGATAGAAAAAAGAAGGGAAATATTGCATTAGGAACTATTGGGAGATTATTCAAAACTTTTCACAACAGAATGTAAATTTGAAATAAAAATAAAAATGGGTCATAATTTTACTGGAGCTGTGAGTTGTACAGGGGGGTGAGGGGTTCTACTTATATTGAACATGTCACGGAAAGAAAAGGACTTTGCACGTGTGTGATTTTACTACGAGAGTTACGTGTTGTTAACTTCACGCATAACTTCACGTAACGCTCGGAGTAAAATCACACACGTGCAAAGTCCTTTTCTTTAATTTCTCTATAATCTATCCCAGTTTTCATTTTTCTTTTTGTGTCGAGAGGTTCCAGGTCGCCTGATGAAGTCTCTTTGACTGAAACAGATGGTTGTTTCCCCAAATACTATATATATATATACATATATATATATATATATATATATATATATATATATATATATATATAGAGAGAGAGAGAGAGAGAGAGAGAGAGAGAGAGAGAGAGAAAGAGAGAGCGTTGGGACGATTCCAATATTTTATCGATTTCAATACAATTACAGATTCCGTGTAAATTCACGATTCCGATATAATTACCGATTCCGATTCCAATTCTTTATAAATCTCTAAAATTCCAATGATAGAGTTGTTATTTTTATCCGATTACCATAAAAACACATGTGAAATGTACATATATTTTCTCAAACGTACAAAACAAATTTGTTGGGGATGATCTATAGATTTTTATCTTACTGGTAGTGTAAAATCAGTAAATATTTATTATTTCATTATTACTACCAGCAGTGGAAGGCTTTGCTTTAAAGTCAAATAAAAAAAGACAATTGAAAGAATCGTTTTTAGCACCGGAAAATAGGCACAAATTATTCCGATTGCGATATCATCAAAAGTTCCGATTTTGGCAATTCTGATTAATCGCCCCAACACTAATATATATATATATATATATATATATATATATATATATATATATATATATATATATATATATATATATATATATATATATATATATTAGCTTATTATATATCTACATTACTCTGAGCAATATTCCTTTAAAGTATTAATACATTAAACTTTGCTCTTCTAGACTTCCGGTCTAATTCCCTCCATAAATTATATATATATATATATATATATATATATATATATATATATATATATATCTGCTTCACTTTTTGTTATCAAATTTCATTAAATACTTTTGCAAGTAAAATCCGATCCTGCATTTTGCTAAATCCTACCCTCTGATGAGAAGGAAAGTATTTCTTCGAAGCTCTACGGATTAAGGACTATCCACTTATTTAGTGTTTCCTTTTTAAAATTAAATGTTTTTAACTCTTTTTCAAAGTGTTTTTAACATGTTTTATTAACTACTTGTTCTTATATATATATATATATATATATATATATATATATATATATATATATATATATATATATATATATATATATTGAGTATAAAGATTAATAACTGTAAATTACAAATCAGTTTCAAAAGGATGAACAAACAAAACTAGATTGAGTGCAGGATTGTTTCGGAAACAATATTCATTTCATTAAAATTGACAGTAAACATTGACAATAGTTGACATAGATTGTGTTCTTGAATATAGTCTCATCATCAGCAAAAAGAGGAGTGGGCGGGGAAATTAAGACACCAAAATAAAACTAGCAGTTTTGTAATAAGTAAAGTGGATAGTCCTTATTGAGTTGCATTAGAAAATTTATTTTAAAGTTCGTCGGTAAAGAAGTGGGCCTGTTGTATTTTGGCCACAAATGGTTTAAATAATTATTTACATTTTATCTTAAATTTAAAATATATATAATACCTGAGTTATTTTCACTCCTTTTTACGAACTGTTTCCTCTCCGTTCATTCCTTTGCTGCTAGATTATTTGTTGTTTTCACTAGCACTTAATGTTATTAGTAAAAACGAATTTACTAGTGTCACTATTAGCGTCACTTATTTAAATATTATAGTTTATACACTCGAAATTACTGCTTGTTTAATGTTGTTAGAAAAAGGTTGTTATTCAAGAGAGATATAGGCTATGTGATAGTGCGAACGCGCGTATGAAAATGCATGCGAAATGACATCATCGGCAGGGGAAAATAAGGGCTTTAAAAAAGAGATCACGTTATAAAGGGAAATGACGTTCGAGATTACGTTAGGGGCGTTAGAGCGATAACGAGAGAATGAGGAAATAAATGTTGTTGTATAACGAAAATCTGAGTTGTAGTACTTTTTTTTTATTCTTTGTCGCTTTTGCGACTGAGATTACAAAGTGTTGGTTCTCGGGCAACGTTACAGTTATACGATTGACGTATGTTGTTCATAAACAAATTCTAGCAAGACATTATAATCATTATTAGACTGGATTAGTGTTTAAGAGAGATTACGCATAATTGTAGATTATTCGGTTATCTATAATTATAAGAATCCGATTTTTAAAAATGATATGCTACTATTCTAGCGAAATTAATTTTCCTCTTTGTTTCGGTCAAAATAAACTAGTCTTTAGTGTCGAGAGTTTATGATTTATAAAAACGTCGAAGAACTAACCTACTTTTTTGATTCAGTTCTATGAAGTCATATTAGTTCGTCTCGCGTTCTTTTAGGAGAGTTCAGTTCTCTTTTTTTTTTCTTATTTTTCTTGGCTGCTAAAGAAGATTATTTTATCTATTAAAAAAAAACTGAAACAAATAAAAAAAAAAAAATCCCGGCTCTAATTCGTTCTACGAAAGAAACCGTAAAATAGTGGGGCACCAAGGAGTTGCTTCATTTGCAAATCACGGAAACATAATATGCGTGCAACCGACATCAACCTGGTCGGTTACCGCAACGTTTATTTGAACATAAATTCTTTTTACGGATTCGGTTACAAATTCATGACACAAAACGAATTGCACACGTTGGATATCACATTCAGTGAAAACAGCCAAATTTGTGAACACATATCTCTATCCATGCATATATATATATATATATATATATATATATATATATATATATATCCACATATCTCTATCCATATATATATATATATATATATATATATATATATATCCACATATCTCTATCCATATATATATATATATATATATATATATATATATAGTAAGTTCGGAAAAAATATATATGGCATTTAAGCTACACAGAACATTCCACGTTTCATTCTCGTGAGAATTCGTCAGACATAAACCTGGCGAATTTTCATGAGGATGATACGCGGAATATTCTGCGTAGTTTAATTGCCATATATAGTTTCAAAACTTACTACCAAGCTCTACCTATGTATAGAGAACTGTTAAAGTAAATACTGAAAAATCTACGCATAAAATTATATTTTCGTATATTAATTTATGTGATTAAATGAAGTAAGGACACACACACACACACACACACACACACACACACACACACATATATATATACGTGGGTGTATGTTACATATATATGTTTTAAGTGTATATTATGTGGATATAAATTCATATATAAATATATATATACATATATGTATATATATATGTATATGAAGTGTTTGATAATTGAAATATAATAAATCCAAAAGTGTTTAAATATAGTGTTATATGGTATTTTCGTCTTTTAGTGTCAAGTCGTTTTATATACTTGTATATATTATGATTTTTCCATGTAGAATTCTTTTAGTCAAAATTTGCAAAGGTCAATTAAATACTTATGCGATATGTATGAGTAAATAATATTCATTTATCTACGGAGAAGCTTGTTTAATCTTTGAAGACTCATCAATATGCATTTTAATGTTGTTAACCTTTTGGCTAGATAATTAGCTGCGCCATTGAGACGTGTAAATGTCGTTTTAACACACACCCGGACAAGTAATTCGATCTAAAATGTAGTATCTGGAAGAGGAAACTATAGCGTTACTACAATTATTTTGTCCCGATCAAAGCCCTCATATATATATATATATATATATATATATATATATATATATATATATATATATATATATATATATATATATACTTTTGTCCGCAGTCCAAGCAAGTCTATGCGTCGGCGAAGTCAGAAACATGGAATATACCGGGAGTCTGTGCGGAGAATTTTGATCTGAGACCTCCATCTGTATATTCTCAGGATAAATATTAAACAAAAGCTTTTACCTTACGATATGAGGAAGCGAGTGATCATGTGCGAGTGGTTTTGCGACCTAAGATTGACGCTGTGTCAGACTTCCTTAACGATGTATGGTTTTCGGACGAGGCACATTTTCTGTTGTCAGGTCACGTGACCTCTAAGAACAACGTATTCTTAGGTAGCACACCTCCTAAGTACTGTCTGCAAATACCGTTACACTGTGAAGTGCACTGCCTGGGTTGCCATCTCCAAACATGGCATCGTTGGACCGTTCTGGTTTCAGGGCGACAATGAGCGGTCTGTAACAATTAACACCTAGCGATATGACCAGGTTATTGACAAGTTCTGGACAGCTTGACGGAGAGGGGTCGTAAGGGTTCTTCAGTAGTTCCAGCAAGATGGCGCTACTTGCCACACCTCATAAATTATTAGAATGGCTACAGCAGCGTTTCTTTATTAATAAAACTAGCGTTGCTCGGGTGTTTGTAGGTGTTGAGAAAAAAAGAAACAAAAAGTGTTAGTAGGCAGGCAGGCTCGATCCCGTACCGCGAATAAGTTAAAGAACGTGCAAAAAAAACATGACGTCTTTGCAGTTGCATCCATCGCAAAATAGGAAGTGGCGAAAGTCAAAATTAAAGCTAGTCAATCAAAAAGAGTGGGATGACTTGCGAAAATATCTGCGAAAAAAGCGACCTCTCCTTGTAGAAAAGTGTCCAGTTGAGGATGAAGGAATCATTTTTAGGGGCCAATTTTTCGATATTTGTCGTGCGAAAGACCGAGGTTTAAAAGGATACACGTTTCGTCACCTTCCGAGCATCTGTCAAAAGTTTTTAGCAGACATAAATAACCCAGTTTAAATATTAAAACTTTCAAAAATAAAAATGTCCAATATAACGGCGCGAACGTGCAACTTTAAGATAACGACGCTGTCACTACAACCACTGCTCTACGATCGCGTCAGCCGAGTAACACCATTTCTTTCTTCTATTTAAACTAATTCAAGAAAGCACGTTTTTCGCGCATGCGTATTTGGCTGAATTGTCATGAAGGAACGATTTTTTGCTACCCTCCCTTATTGCAAACTTTTATTTTTATAGAAAATAATTTAGCGTTTTTTATAATTTTCATTTATTATTCGACCGAGACATCGCTCTCTCAGACGGTATCGGTTTCGCCCCAGTTTGATGCCGCGGAGAAAAGTTTTAGGTTGACATAGATACATACATGATGATGGCAGCAACTTGTTCTCGAGTATTGCCATTACTCAATATATCTCTGGCTCAAATGACCCAAACATGAGCGCAACTAGCATCACGTGCCAGACGGTCACCTCTATGAACCTTCTATAGTCCAGCACATTTACTGATGACCGGGTCCAAGCTGTGTTGCCCTGAACACCTACCAGGCCAGACCCTGAGAGTTCCAGAGCCTTTATGTCCATTCACGCCCATATCTGTATCAGTCCTCATTGAATGTCCGTTTGCCGTTTCAGGCTACAGCCAACCTTTTTGTTATCGAGATACACACTGATTGCAAAGTGTGTATTCCATTGCATATCATTGACACTCCTACTCTCTAAACAACTGCCACATTGAACCAAAAAGAAGAGCAAGTCAACATCATTGGAAGCAGCAGTCGCCGGAGGTTTTATATCAGGATTTTCCTTCTCCTAGAGAGGTTGCCTTCATCACGGCCCTCTCCACCCAGCATGCCATTTGATCCATGACTGGGACTTAGGTTGCTGGGCACCAGAGTATACTCTACACGCCGGTGAGTCATGTATGCTGCAGCTTACAGGGGCTAAGCTCCTCTGGGGGTTTCTGTCAGGGTTACCGCACCCTTAGCCTTTGGTTAAAAGAACCTTGGTCCACAAGGCAGTGGGGTCCAGTTATGCGGCGCACTCGCCATTTATCAGAGCCCCATCTGCGTAGCAATGGTCACGATGTGCACGTGGGGTTGATTTCTGTGGGAGAAGCATAGTATTATACTAATACATCTGTGTGCTTTTAACACACGTTCACACAAGACCTTGATCACCACATGATGATTGCAACGTCTTGTCAGACGAGTGCCACTCCCTCAGACATTTAAAATCCATGAGCCCAAATGCCTGAGGGAGTATCTATACAAACATGATGTTACAGAGTCTTAGCTTTGTACGACAGCTAAGTCTCTCTCTCTCTCGGTTTAAAATGTTGAGATCCAGCAACAAGCAAGAACAAGTTAGCCAGCAACAAATTAAACTGCAGACCAGCTTAATGCGGGTACTGGTCTTCCGCTTTATGGTTTTTTAAATCAGAGATTTGCTTCTCCTAGAAAGGTTGCCTTCACCACGGCTTACGGGAGCCCTCTCCACCCCAATACACATATACACACACACACATATACACGGTGCTAGTTGGCCGTTGGCCCAGAAAAAGAGTTCATTCGCCCTTTGGAAGGTCTTGTTTTTAATCCTTCAGGGAGACTAGCCGCCCTCCTCACCAAACAAGTCTGGTGGGGGAACCAGTTTAGTCGCCGGTGACCCGACCATGAGGCAGGTAGTACTGGGTTACATGGTACCAGTAGCATATGACATACATACATACATACATACATACATACAGGTGAGATTTATATAATAGATAATTCGGTACAATACAAAATTTATGACACAATTGATATTTCGTAATAATTAAGCTTTGAAAAATTCAATTCAAACAATATTTGTTCTTGCATATGTACATTGCAGAAGTTTCAATTTATTATCACTCTATAGCAGAGTAGAAAATTTAGAATTATAGGAATCACATCGCCATTTTTTTATCAATTCAATACAGACAATTTAGTTTTTTTTTTTTTTTTTTTTTTTACAAGGGTGTCACCACTTATCAAGGCCCAGAGGCCACTCGATGATAAGGGTTAATAGGTATACATTAGTCATTGTGATTTTAGCATAGTAAACAGTGGGAATTTTGTAACTTGGATTACTTAGGGGGACGATTCAATTAGAACTTGTTCACATTGGACATTTTTTTTTTCATAGGTATCAACTCATTATCAAGGCCAAGAGGCCACTCAAGGATAAGGGTTAAAGAGTGTACAGTAGAAATTGGACAATATAATAATCATTAGTAATGAAAATTTGTTAAATTTGATAACTTATAAATTTGATAACTTATATGGAGTTGTTCAATAATTATAAACACAAAAACAAAACAAAGACAAGAAACCCTTACCTTCAGATACGAAAGAGTAAATAATTGAAGTAAATAAAAGTTAAAATATATATCTAAGGATGGATTAAATTTTTTAAGCGATGCTTCAAACATGTTTCGTGATAGATTTTACTCCATTAAATCGAAGCTTAATATATTCCGAAGAATTCGAAACCGAGATTCCTGTGTCCGAGATCTGCTGCTCTACCGATTATTTATTTACATTTTTGCGATATTGAAAACCGAAAGTGCTAAATTAATTTCACGGGCGTGTATAGCTTTTTGAGCTAAATGCGAACCATCATTATCTCACCATTCAGCGATGGTACATCGACAATTCAATGTAGAAAATTAAGACTGGCGATGTTCACTATAAAGTAATGGATAGTAGGGAAGGAGAATAGACTGATGATGACAGTATAGTAAGGGGTGGGGGGAATAGACTGATGACGACAGCCAGATTATCAGAGATTGCGATATAGAGAATGAGGGTGAGTGGGGAAGGTTATTTATCTCCCTTCGACGACAGGACGCTCTACCGCAAGTGTTTGGTAGTGGGATGTAAAGAGCCAGCATCATAGAGGAAGAAAACTCTGACCTGCAAAAATGCCTTGGCAGACCCATCTGCATTTTTCGGGAGAGGTGCTTCAGCCAATTAGTAATAAACTAACCCCTTCTCAAACGGAAAGAGTAAATTTTGTGAGGATGAGCCTCCGAGGACTGCACAGGACAAAAACATACCTTAATCAAATGGGAACAACTTATCGCAGTATGCATATGGCTTATACATTGTTGACTCTGGCGTCCAGGACCCCCCACCACCACCACCCGCCGATGGACATTCAGTGAATGCCTGGGAAGGTGACATGCAGACCGACATGTGTGCTCACATCCATCTGCACACATCCTAGATCTATGGATATCGCACATTTCCAGCCTCCACCCAACCCACATTTTCACACTCTTCCCAACGAGTTTGCCGGATGAAGGCGCAGGATTTTATGGCTCTCTTTCGAGTTTTAGCATCACTTGCCACGGTCAACTTGTCGTAAAGTCCTAACTGATTTTCCAGCCCTTCTTGTCTTGCTTAAATAAACATCATCTACTTTCTACTGCTGACAAATACGTGTATATAATGCGAAAATGTCAGGGGAATTTAAACCATTTTTTATTACTTTTCTTTGTCTGTGTTTCATGTTTGAAGGTAGCCATTGTGTGTGCGTGTGTGTGTGTGTGTGTGTGTGTGTGTGTGTGTGTGTGTGCTTTAGGGGAGCGAACACAATCCTTCATTATGGCGTCCCACGAACATTTGATAACAGTTCCCTTGTCTCTCACGGTCACAAATGGATGCTGAAAAGGGGAAACGAATAGAATATTTTTGTCTTTTGTTTTTTTCTTATTTTTTCCCCCATTTTCACCATAAACAAGGCAGAGTACAAAATTGATTTAAGGGCTACTATCAGGACAGTAGTTGCAGTGATGCTATGTAGGGAGTCGAGCAGCAAGATGTCTATGCACATTACACTTGAACTTCTGCGTGTCAGTACAAGTGGGAAAACATGAACCCAGAAGGAAGCTCCAGAGTCTAGCCGTTCTGGGTAAGAAACTATTACAGTAGAAAGCCTTCTTACATCTAGGGATCTCTACTGTGTAGGGTGGGACTTGATTTTTTGCTGAGTTTGTCGGGGATATTTGCGTTGATGGAGTACAAGTGCTTGTAGTTCGTCAGAGCATACATCATTAAAATACTTGTAAATCATTTCAAGGATGCAACATTTCGTCGATGGGGCAGTGGTTGAAACTTGGATGACGGTTCAGAACCTATCAGGTTGGCGACTCTCTTTTGAAACCTGTCCAGGGGCGAGAGATTAGTAGCAGGTGCACGAGCCCAAATGTGACAACAATACTCCATACATGGGCGAATGGTGGTCTTGTAGAGGCACAGGATACTTTCAGGCGTAAGTAACTTTCTAGCACGGTAAAGAGAGCCCACCTCCTTCCTTGAAGCGGCCGTGGCAATGCTCTCAATTTGTCTGTTTCAACTCGTGTTCCACGTGAACGTTAAGCCGAGGAGTTTGAAAGAAGTACTTTCACGTAATGTATTTTTAGCCATAGCTATTTGTGGGTTTAAGAAATTTTAGTAAAAGGCATCGATTACATTAATAATAATAATAATAATAATAATAATAATAATAATAATAATAATAATAATAATAATAATCGCTAAAGTATGGATAATAATAATAATAATAATAATAATAATAATAATAATAATAATAATAATAATAATAATAATAATCGCTAAAGTATGGATAATAATTTCTTCCGATCGCGTTGTTTTGTGCAGCTGTCAGTTGCGATTCTGTTCAAGTGTCCTTTCATAACAACGTGCATGTTGTTTGTGCGTCTTTTTTTGGTCAATCTTACCAATTCTCAATTTAACTGCTGTTTTGCTTTTCTTACTTTATTGTTTCCAGTGTAACAGTTCAGTTTATTGTTTATTTTGGCAGTGCATTTGTCAGAGTCTTTTTTATGTTGGCTTATGTATTACTTAGTGCTTTTATTGTATTATACACATAGTTTTCTGCTTTTATCCGTCACCTTCCACAATCCTTTAATTTTTGCATAGAGTATATCAATAAAATTTTCCGGTTGAAGTGTAACTGAGTGTGTACGAGCGCGTATGAAAATATCGGCAGCAGATGAAAGATAACAGCTAGCGAAAGTATTAGCAATAGCAGAATCAGCTCTTTGAGCACTATGCTAATTAGTAAGTGTGCGCGTGCGTGCGTACAAGAAAAAGTTTAAAAAAGAAAAAAAAGGACAAGACATGGTTGGAGAGAAGCAAAATCTGCGCCGGAAAAAATGGACGTGTAAAGGTGATAAAGAGGCGGTTAATGCTGGCGTGAGGTCGAGAGAGAAAGAGAAACGCTACCCGAAAAGATGGACTTGTGACTCCGCAGTGGTAGCGAGTACTTTTAAGCTAGTGTCGTGACGGCGGGTTTTTTTGTTAATCTCATAGCAGACGAAGTGAACAATTAGAAAAAAAAAATAAGAAGTAATCATTGGTTGGAAAGTAATGGTAATGGCATGTTGCTAAAACGGCATAATACCGTTGACATACCAGTTCCCGCTGGATCACCGAAGTTAAGCAACGTTGAACGTGTTCAGTACTAAATGGGTGACTATTTAAGACTTCCAGGTGCCGTATGTGCTCTTCGCTTATCTCGGCATTGTTTCCAGTCAACCTGGACTTACCCTTGCCACTGGACTCAAACAGTGCCGATTCAGGAGAGATTTGGTTCGGATTGCGCAACCCTTGCCTCACAATTACATGCGCAGCTGCCTCTGCATCGGGTATCCTTTGTCTTTCAAGACTGAATGGAGGCATCGGCTAAAACAGAAAGAAAAGCCGAGTCGGATTTATTTATTTTTGTGTTTGATTGTTCCTTTTCGACGGTGCCGGACGGCGTGGGGGTCCGATAGATCTTTGAACTATAACGAACACGATTCTAGCATAACAGCCACGTTAAATTAGTTCATTCCAACTTTTTAATCTACAATAGTTGTTTTAAAATAAAGCCGCCTATTTTTTGACTTAAAAAGTTGAAGGGCCAAGAAGAGAGGAGTAGTACCATT
This sequence comes from Euprymna scolopes, assembly GCF_053919585.1. Taxonomy (NCBI): domain Eukaryota; kingdom Metazoa; phylum Mollusca; class Cephalopoda; order Sepiida; family Sepiolidae; genus Euprymna; species Euprymna scolopes. The sequence goes on along the minus strand of NC_136484.1, from coordinate 65,486,668 downwards.
AAAACGAGCGATCTTTTGGTCTTCAGAATATATTTTCCCACATAGTCACCACCACTTGTGCCAGGAATTCAACGACGCATCTCGACTTCTGACGCACGTCCATGACAGGGTGGTTTTTTAGAGTCTCCCGCCGTCAATATCTGCAACCGATGAATGGAACTTTCAGGTTATGAATGCATCAGTTCAGTCATCATAACAATGCAATTGCATTGCCCTCTGATTCATTTAGGCGGAATTAAAAAATAGGACGTATTAATTTTGGAACGCCCCCCCCCCTCGTAAGTAATTCTTCGTTTGGTTTATTTTATGAAGGGTTCGGAATATTTTACTGTTAATACTGGTCAGGTTTTCTGGCTTTTATTATACAATTTGGTTTTTAGGAGGTTTTTTTTTTATTATTTGTTCTAGTGTATATTTTGCCTTTATTCTCTTTTTGTTTCTGCTGATTTGAAGTCATTCGTTCCCAGAACACACATATATATAGGTATCATGCTCACCAAGCACCTTCATCCTCTCTCACTTGGACCGTTCTATACTTTCTGCTGTTGCAAGATTTCCTTATTTGTCTTTTACGGTTTACATTTGTTCCATTCTAAATTCAATTTGAATTATCAGACTAAATTAAATGATTTTAGTCATTAGATTTTCTAGTTTTATATTTTGTCAATCGTTTCATGTCGTCCGTGTACTTGAGATAGTTTACATTTTTTTTTCGTTTCTTTATATTGTGTTATGTATTGTCTAGTTTATTTATCGTATTATACACACATTTTTTGTTTTTATCAGTCACCTCCTACACTTGTTTACTTTTTTTAAAACAGAAATAACCACTTATCAAGGCCCGGAGACCACTTGAGGATAAGGATTAATGGGTATACATTAGTCAATGTGATTATAGCGTAGTAAACATAAGTAGTACGAATTGGATTACTTGGGGGTGGCGGTTTGTTTACGTTGAACTTGAAGACAATCAGGTTATGGTCAGCGGGAAATCAGGCAATCGGAAGAGAGTTCCACAGGCGTGCAGTTCTAAGAAAGAATCTTTGTTTGTGGAATTTACATTTAGGTTTAGGCACGGATAAAGAGTGTGGGGAATTATTGATAGTGGTTTTGGCTAGATGAGTGTTTTTCTTGAAAGTTTGGCGAGGTGGGACCATAGATTGAAGCTCGGATGAGCACTTGCCATGAAAATAACGATAAAGCAGAGACAAGCTCGCAACGCCTCTGCTGTGTGAAAGAGGTTGCAGGGAAGAGAAAAGGGTATCCCCCACGAAGCTAAAAAGTCTTTTTTGAACTCTGTCAAGGAAGAATAAGCTGCTTCTAGCTGCTCCTGTCCAGATGTGGCAACAGTACCCCATCGTTGGCCTTTGTATAGAGTACACCAACATCATCCCTCGGGTGCAGTTCATTCTAGTTCTTTAATCTACAACAGTCGTTTCAAAAATAAAGCCTATTTTTTAACTCTTAAAGTAGAAGATCTACGAAGACGGCAGCGGTACTATTAAAACGAGCTCTCTTTTGCGCTCCAGAATTTCTTTTTCTACATTGTCATCACCATTCTCAATACACTTTTGCCAGGAAGGCAATAGCGCATGTCCGCTTCCGACGGGCGTCCATAAAAGGGGTTGCTTTCTTAAAGTCTCACAAATAAAACGCTGAGTTTGAAGGTTACGGAGCCGCTGACACGTGTTACCAACAGCAGTCGTATGACGTGTATGCAAATGACCAAGCCGGTGCGCGACGTGACGTCACAGCTGGGGAAGAGAAGGAAAAGGAAAGCAGGGAGAAGAAAACAGCATCACATGGAAAGGGCCGAAAAGGCATGCGTCAGCGTGAAATGGGTAGGTAGCCCGTGACGGCATGAAAATTGTAAGCGTGTGTCGACACGGGATAGTTTTATGAACTATATCGTGAAGTAAGAGACTTTTAAGACAAGATGAAGTGCATTGTTTGGAAATAACTGTTAATAAATGCCTTTTACTTCAACAAGAAAAAAAGTGAGACGAATTTCTCTCGTTTTTTGTTGTTGTTCCTTTGTGTCTGTCTCCGCATGCAACGTGTGAGCCCGTAACGACAACATTACAGTATCACACCTCTCATAAATAATAATATGAGGAAACATTGTGTAGTCTCTGTAACCATGACCATGATGCCACTCAACAATATGCTCAAGAGGTTTTATACTGAAAAAAAAAAACGAAAATATAAATCATCTCGAGTACACGAACTATCTGAAACAAATGTACAAAATATAAAATGTAATTACAAAATCTAACGACTAAAACAAGAATTTTCAGTCAGATAATTTAAATTGAATTCAGAATGAAAGAGTATCTATCTATTTATCTATCTATCTATCTACAATTATATAAATGCAACTTGCGTGTATGTATATGTGAGTTCGTTCATTACAGACTCCGAAACGGGTGAATAAATTTTCTTTAACATTTACAGAACTTTAGCGTATAAGTTAGGAAATGATCTTAGTTAAGTTTTGTTTCAGAATACCCTCGATAATTACCGATAACCGATAATCGAAACCGTTATTTTAACTTATCTATCATCGGTAAAACTATTTTTTCCATGTCGTCGCTTAGCAACAATAATAGAACAATGGGCCGTGAAAATTCTACTGTGGGTAAGTTAATAGCGTGTTTTTTTTTTCGTTTTTTTTGTACATGACGTGATCTGTAGGTTCAAACTCCGCACGTAAATTTCTTAATATTTTTTTCATTAACTGAAAAGAATTTCATAAGACTTGGAAATTTACGTTTTGTTGTTGTTTTTTTTTTTTTTTGTATGACCTGGTTGTAGGTTCAAACCCTGCACGTAAATTTTTTAATGTTTTTTTTTTCCGTTAAAAAGAAAGATGTTTATATAAAATGATTTTATTAAAAAAAAGCAGAATCTCTACAGTGCAATGTAGAATAACATATATTTTGGATTAAGTTACTACATGGAGGCATGTGAAGCTACCTCTCGGGCGATTACACGAATTTCGGTGACAATAAAAATATTGGAGTGTGAAATATTCATTGATCATCATTCAATTGCAGGCAACCATAAAAGACAAAATAAAAAGGAAAAATTGATACAGCAGAAAATATAGAACTATCCAAGTGAAAGACAATGCGCGTTTTGGAGTCGGATGCCCTCAAATCAGCAGAAATGAAAGAAAATATTAGCAAGAAATACACGAGAACAAAAAAAAAAAAAAGAAAACTCCTAGCTACCAAATTGTGTGATAGAAACAGAATAAAAGGCAATAACCCCCTGACCACTATTAGTAGAAAAATATTCTGAATCTTTCATAAAATGGGGGGAAAACGTACGAGTACCTAGTCTGAGGCGAGAGGAAAACGTACGAGTACCTAGTCTGAGGCGAGAGGAGTGTTCCAAAAGTAATACCTCCTATTTTTATTCCGATAGCATTGCAATTGCCTTGTTATGATAACTAAACTTATGCATTCTTGAGCTGAAATTTTCATAACTTTGTTGCAGATCTTAAAGGTATTAGATTTTAACGAAGCAACCCCGGTCATGAACGTGCGTCAGAAGCAGGGATGCATCATTGAATTCCTGGCGAAGGTGCATTGAGAATGATGGGGAAATATGTAGAAAAATAAAAAAAGTATGTAGAAAAATAAGCTCTGCGGCACAAAAGATCTCTCATTTTTATGGTACTGCTCTCGTCTTCGTAACTTTTAAACTTTTTAAGTTAAAAATACGAGGTTCTAATTTTGGAACAATCCTAGTAGATTAAAGAATTAGAATGAACTGCATCCGAAAAATGGTATTGATTTACTCTATGCAAAAAGCAAAGAAGTTAGAAACAAACAAACAAAAAAACGTGTGTATAATACAATAAAAGAACTAGATAATACGTAACCCCATATAAAGAAAGACTGATTACCCCTGCCAAATGCACTGCCAAAAATAAACAAAAATATAAGCTTTTAAACTGGAAACAATAAAGTAAGAAAAGTAAAGCAGGAGGATAAGCAGCTACATTGACGCTTGATAAGATTGACCAAATAAGAGACGCACAAATAACATGCATTTGCTATGAAAGGACACTTGATCAGAATCGTTACTGACAGCTGCACAAAACAATGCGATGAGAAGAAACAATATAACTTCTCAGGGAAACACAATGCAAGGAAAAATTAAATTTAGACTCTATAGACAATGAGATGAAATGCCAAATTAGGCCATAAGTTCATGCAGCAAACTATCACAAATGGATACAAAAACATACTACACAATTACGCATCGAAGGCAGTGCATTTTTACGCAGGCAAATGGTACAAACACAAAGTGGAACCAGTTTTTGTAAATGAAAAATCGCAAAATCCTCTGGGACATAAAAGGCCATACGTAATTGGAATCAACAGCACTTGAAAAAATATATTATATTTCACCGTTCCAGCAATTCAGAGGGTGAAGATAAGGAAACAGAAAAAAAAACTAGACTGATACATGGAACTTTCCAGAGAGCTGGAAGGAATATGAAACATGAAGGAAATTACTGCAAGAATAATTGTACGAGAACTATGCATAGTTTATATTCAAAAGCAATTGTAAAAATAAAGACTAAGAGACGTGTGAATTAAAGGGGGGGGAAGCGTTACAATAAAACGCAAAACGCTGATGAAAACATTAAAAATATTTACAGAAATCCTACAATCCGGAAAACAACCCACATAACCAGTTTACACTGACCAAGGACGCATAAGTTGGAATAGAAATAGAACATAGAAACAATATTAGACGAATACAATGGAACTGAAACTGACAGAAATCATACAACCATATATCCTCTTTAAGAAGATGGTAGCACCAGAATCTAATGGTGCCACAAAAAATAGTCGTAAAGATTCACGAAGAATGGACAGAATGGACAGAGAAAACCGCATCCAGATCTCGACTCGAAGGGCACGGAAAGTAATAGAATCTGAGGCTTATTACTACTCAAATTCCAAACAAAACTAACACTTGTTATCACAGAGAAATCAATTGTAAGCGGCTGTTGCGATAACGCAAAATGATTTTATCGAAAGAGGCAGAAAGTGATAGAACTCTGGAGCCACTTGTTTTCAGTAAGCAATCGTTGATAATGACTCGTTTGTTAGAGCTAGTAAGTAATAATAGTAATCTATTTCCGATTTAAAGCTTAACATTTACAATCGAACTCTATCAACAGATTGCCTTTAAAGGTCATCTCTCCTTCGTCTGTAACTTTACACAAACCACAACGAATTATAACAGAGTCTGGCAGAAATCAATTATCACAGTGAATTATTCTCTGCTCATTTATTATCCGATGCCTTGGGATAAACAATAATGCGAGGACCTATCAATCCTGGTGATATTATTGCAGAGAATTTACAGAATTCTGTAATAAGGAAACATTTAATCAGACCGAAGGTATCCCTACCATTTTAGAAGATGACTTATTCTCTGCCGATCTGAAGTGTACCTCTGAGCAGTTCTAAGAAGTTCATCTTCCCAGGCTTTATATTCTCACCCTTTGATAAGTGGGTAATTTATTGCTAACCGTCTGAGGGACTCCTGTGCTAACGGAGTGCTAACAGGGCTACGCAGGCAATTTATTGTCACCCATCTAATATTGACCAGGATAAATATTGCCTAACTACTGTGATATAATAGAAATAGGTGTGCACATATGATTATACCAGTATACTAGAAATATTAAGCAGAAGAAATATTTAAAAAATGTGTTATATAAAACGATAGAAAATATGTCGGAGGATGGAAGCAATATTGTTACAAGCAACAGTTATAGGAACGGTTTAAGTTGGTTGGTTGGTTGTTTTTGTTTTACGGCATATCAACCCTTTTCGGGTTATTTAATGCCGAATCCAAAGATTTTGAAGATTTTTTTTTTTAATAGAATATATTTGTTGTTTTCACGTCGGTTTCTATTTAACCCATAGTTGAGACCCTAACAGGTACTACCACTCCGGGTCAGAGTGGACCTGGGAGCAATGGTAATTAAAGGGTGGCTCCACACTCCCCAAAGCCCACAAGCTGGGTCCTCACCACTGGATATAGTTTAAGGTCATATCCAGGACCCCCATTGAGGGACTTTTACCCTCTGCAGGGGGGGGGGGGCGAAGTCGGCGTATTCTAATACCCAATCGACAGGGCCGAACGGTTTAAGATATCATATTCACCTCAAAGTCTTAAAATATAAGGATGAAGTGACGTGAAGGAAAACCGAGAGGAAACGGAATACAAAAAGAGAAATGTTGTTTTCTGTTAAACAAAACGAACAAAACTGAACGGGATATATAGATGTAGATGTATTTGTGTCAGTAGTCCAATAAAGTACATCTCAGAATAGATTAATGCTATTTAGATCGTGTAAGCACACCCAACACCGTTGCTTTTGTTCCGCGTAAAGTTGGATAAGAGATATCCACTATGTTTTAAATGTCTTCGTCGGGATTGCCTCGCTGTTCATGACTAATGATATGTCAGATCCCGTTGCAAGTCTCCAAACCAGACGGAGTTTCTTTTTATTTTAAAGGATAATATATATATATATATATATATATATATATATATATATATATATATATATATATATATATACTTACAACTCACGCTCCTTCTTCCTTCATTTTCATGTTTGTTCGTGATATGACAAAAAGATAAGAGTGCCAAGATTTGCGTTGTTGATTTGAGATCGGCGGCGGAGGGCGAATCAAATTCGCTCCATCTTTTTCCCCCTGTTGTTAAAAAACAAAAAAAAAAAACACAAAAACAAATATTCTTAAGGTACGTCCACTCAATCTGCGCATACAGCAATGGAAATGCTATTCAAAGCTTAATCCACTTAGTGTGGCTGTCGCAAAATTGCGACAAGTCTACCTACCACTTCTAATAGAAAACGATACTACATGCAAAACTCTTTGTTTCTACTATAAAGTCAATGCTTATCAATGGCCGGCGATCACTCAAGGATAAGTGTTTATGGTTGTCAGGTGCGACAACACCGTTATGATCGATGTTGGTGGAAATTGGATAGGAGTTAATTTATTTTAGAGGACAGCTCATCAAGAACTTGATTGCGTTGGACTTGAAAACGATCATGTTATAGTTAGCTGGGAAGCAGCACAGATTAAAGGAAATTGCTGATAGTTATTGTAACTAGTTGGGTGTTTGCCGTGATCAAAGAGTGAAGCTCAGTCGACCACCTGTCATGAAAATAACGGTAGAGGAATGGAAATGTAAGACACGACAGCATAAATACACACAACAAATTCAGCAATTAACTAATATGTGCATGAAAAATGACAATTTCTCATTCGCAGATGCTTAACCGCATTATAAATTCAAGATGGCCGCAAATTTGTCAAGTTTTGTAATTTATTTTAACAGTTATACTTACGAAGAGTATATGAAACGTTTTACTTTACAGAAAAAAAACTAAAAGGGTTAAGTTTTTTTTATAATTCAATTTTCAATATAGTTCCTATCAAGGGCTGAACACTTTTAACAACGGCGCTGAATCGCTTTTATCTCAGTGTAGAAGAGCTATTACACTTTGGCGCCTAAAAAATGCCTCAGATTAATGAAAATATTATTTCACACTGAAGCACTACACACCGAGAAACTCACTAAATCTCTCATAGAATATCCATTGAATTTTCGCGTTTAAGCATAAACATATTTGAAACTTAACTTCAACAGATCGATGGACAGAGAATTTTTGGAGGAGCATTGAATCATCTTAAAATGATATGTTGAACAGGAATAGCAGACCTATTGAATCATATTTCAAACTTAAGTATGACGAAAATCCTATTTGAAACTTAAGCATGGTGAAAATCATATTTCAAACCTACGTATGACGAAAATGCTATTTCAAACTTAAGTATGACAGAAATGGAATTTTAAACTTAATAGAGATAGAGTCTTTAAAATATTTCAAACTTAAATATGATAGACAGACGAAAATTCTAAAAGACCAGAAAATGTTATTTCAAACTTCCATATCAAACTTAACAGTGACAGAGGATGAAAATATTATTTAAACAGGACAGACAAACAAAAATTATACTTTAAACTTAACATCAACAAAGAACCGGAAAATGCGATTTCCAACTTAAATATGACAGACCTACGAAAATGCTATTTCTAACTTAATCGTGACAACCACCGGAAAATGGCGTTTCACATATTAACATGACAGACCGCTCGACTTACAACGCCGCTAATTGATTTCAAAAGATGCACCTATTCAAACTGTGGCGTGACAGATCAACAGACTCTTGCGTAAAACATCTAAACAAGTAAAAATAACTAGGATAGCAATGAGAAGGGAATTGGCGCAGTGTTAAAATGACAAAAAAAAATAAATAAAAAGAAAAAATTAAGAAAGAGTAGATATAAGGAAAGTGTAGAATAAGATATTCGACAGCCATGTTTATTTAAAACAATTTTTATAGGCCAATAAAGCGAAATTAGTCCATTAATGCCCAAGAAAGAAAACCACTTCGACTCATTGATAACCATCTATTATTATAATACACGTCGTGTGTATCTTTCTATGTTTACATTTTGTCTGTAACGTACCATTAAATAAAAACATAGGAAATAAAGTCAGTTGACAGTACATTGTTATACATGGCAAAATAGGGCTGTGCCATTTGACTGGTCGAGCTATGTCACGTGGTAGGAGTTTAAAAGTTAAAAGAAAATAACTTACAGCGAGTTTTATATTGTAAGAGTACAACAGAAAACAGAGGCTTTGGTTGGGCGAGCTATGTCACGTGGTTAAAGAACGGACATGTGTCAAATAGAGGTAAGCAGAACAGGTGATGTTCGGCAGTTGTGCTTACAGGCGAAAAAGGCATACAGACAAACAAGAAATGTTAATGAAAGGATCGCATGGGGTTCGTCTGTAGTTAAACACATGACTGAAGAAATTGACGAGGTAAAAAATCACTGTGAAACTGTGGCGACTTAAGCGTGTAGATATTCCTAGAGAACACTAAAAAGCAAATGGCTATAATTGTTTGCACTCTTTTCTTATTCGCTTTCTTGAAATTCGCTTTACCCCTCATTTCCAAAAGCAATGAGGTTTTCACAGGAACGTGTGAACTAAAATTATTTTTAACCAATGAAAATATCCCCTCAAAAGTAACAGATACATGCGAAAGTAATAAACCAGTTCGAACTTACAAATTCCTATAAGAATATATCAACAGAATCAGAATTTGCTTTGTGTGTGTGCGTGTATGTATGTGTGTGTTGTATATGCGCGTGTATGTATGTGTGTGCATGCATTCCTTAAGTACTCAAAAACGCCTGGGCCGATTTTTTTATGAAATATCTTACAAGCACAACTATGTGTCTGGGAGTGTTCTTGGTTTTTTATCGGAATACCTCCGATAAGTATCGAAAATCGATAATCGAAAAAAAAATCCAGTTAAAAAAGGAACAATTCGATTTTAACCAAAGTTAACACTTTTATACAGCCTAACATCGCAAGTACATTTGAAAAGCTTTATCACTGCCCAAGAAGTAGAGCACGGCGTATAAAATCAACAGTAGATTCTTTTATAAAAGAGGTGCTCGTTCGAAAAGAATGTTTCTATTTAGAGAACAAACGTACTATGATACTTGATTTTGTCATTTTAAACATGAATTCAAGTTCCCGATTAGAGCAGCCAATCACTTGATTTGATTGGTGAAGATCAGCGATTTCAATGACAATGAAAGCATTGAAAGTGTACAAGTTGAGGATCAACGAATGTTCTACACTGTAGATACATTCGTTGATCCTCGGGCAATGTTGAGTTTTCATACTGGTACTTTGATATAGTAAGGTATAAAAATGCATTTATGGTAATCAAGTTACACGGAAGCGTCCGTGTTTCATCCCCATAGGGAATGTGTGATAAAACGTGGACGCATCTTAATTGGCATAAATACATTTTCGTACTTTACTATTTAGATCTACTCACGTATCGATCATTATTGATGTAAATATTGAAAATATAAACATAATACGAGGTGGTTAAACAAGGTTTCAGACTTTTTCTGTACAAGCATTTAAAATTGTCCTAGGCTCTTGAAAATCGATCGAGCATTGTCGTGAGGAGAACCGGGCTTTTTCTGTTGACTATTGTTTTTTTTTTTTTTTTTTTTTTTTTTTGACTATTGGTTGTTGTTGTCAAAGTTTCTGATACATTTCACCCATTTGTTGACAGTACTTCTCCGCCGTAATAGTTACGCCTCCGTTCAATAAAGCTGTAATGGATGAAACCGGTCGCAGACCACTAACAGTCAGCATGGCTTTCTTTTAGAGCCACTTAGACTTCGGGAAGTGTCGTGAAGCTTCGTCGGCGTCTAACCACTGAGCTAAACGTCGCCGGTTGTCTTAAAAGAACCCAGAGTGCATCGCAAATCACAACCAGGCCGAGAAACGAGTATTTCTTGTTGCGTAAAACAAGGGCAGATGACACTTCATAACTGTGTTTCGTTTGGTTGTTATGAAATTCTTGAGGCACTCATTTATCAAGTTTTTCTTACAAGTCATTGGAAATCGTCGTATACATTACGCCTAATTAAGGAGCAAGTTTTCGAATAGTTGTGTGCGGATTGGCTTCGACTAAGGCTCTTAATTGATCATTGTCAACATCTGATGGCCGACCACTAAGCTTATCATCTTCAAGACTCGTCGCCGCCACGAAATTTCTTAAACCACCATCGTACTGTGCGTTCAGTAGTGGCCCTAAGCCAAACGCTTCGTTGATATTGTTTCAGCAGCTTTTCGGCCAAACTTGGTATGAAATAAGAAAATTGTGCAAATTTTCTTTTTTCTATCTTGTATTCAACGTTCTGAAAAGAAGACATGATTGTTTTAAAACAATTGTAATTTAAACGATTAGATAGAGTGAAAAACGCTCTTTGTAATCTTCTATAACATAAATCTCACCTGTCTGTTTAAATGTATGTATGTATATATGCATGCCGAAAACTTTCGTTGTGGCGATGGGCGCAACAGCAAAGACGTCACGATTTTTTTTCACGTTTTTTCCCTCCCTCGCAGTACGGGTTCGAGCCTGCTTGCCTAATACCACTTTTTTTTTGTTTTTGCTCAACACACACCTCCGAACACGCGGGCACCTAAGCTAGTAGTATATAAAGTAAAGGTATTATTATAATATATAAAGTAAAGGTATTATTATAGTATATAAAGTAAAGCTATTATTATAGTATATAAAGTAAAGATATTATTATAGTATATAAAGTGAAGGTATTACTATATTATATAAAGTAAAGGCTTCACAACGATAACTTATTTGATAATTCATCATTTGAAATCTAAATTTTATATTCCTCAACAACTTTCTTGTCAATTTAATATAAAATATATAAATAACGTGACAATTTTTTACATAACTGAGAGATTTAAAAAAACAACTATTTATTTAATAAATAATAATAAAGAATAGTTAATCAATAAAATGTCATTTTTCCAAACCAATATGCAAGTGTCAAATAGCTTTATCAGATGTCTTGCTGAGAACAGGCTTAAGACGTATGCACGAATACTGACGAAGTCACTTCACGCTGGTCCTCAGTGTGGCGCGTAATTTACAGGTCAAGTTTTTTTTAGGAAGTCGCACATATCAGAGCCTGCCGCTTGTCTCCAAATTAATATCGACAGATATCTTACTGACTTGAGAGGCCAAAAGCAGAATAAAGGCGTTTCTACGCCAATAGAGGCGATGGGGAGTCACCTTCCAATCCAAGTGAATACACGATGTTTTCTTTTTTTGTCTTTTTGGTTTTTATTTTACTTTTGTTAGTTTGAAGAGATCAAGGAGCTCTTTCCTGGGGCTAACACTTGATTCTGTTAAAATTTAAATTTATATCCGAGGGCTCTTTGAAGAATAGACACTGTTCCCTTTATGGCTGTTATCTGTATTTCCTTACAAAATATAAGGAAACATGAAATATTTCAATGGATGTGGTGATCAGACAAAACCGGTGCCAGAAAAAAATCCCAAGCATGTTTCAATGTTTGATATTAAAGTGTGACGTCTCTAATAGACGCCATATGGCAATTTATCAAATAGGTGCATAAGCTTTTTAAAATATGTGATATTGAATAGCCAAGTGACCTCGAGAATTTTGCTTACAATAAAAACTAATAAAAACAAATTAAATTAGGTTTGGAGGGTCTGATGATCTCCTTTTGTCCGAAAAGGTGTCAGAAACTTTAATTATTTCAAAAGAAGCCGATGACAAACACCTCAATGTACAGCCAGAGCATTTAAAGCTTGTTAATAATCACATAAACTCCATCGGATGAGGGAACGTAGACATTTTAGCGAATAGATTCGAAACGATTACATACGCTATAGGCAAGTTATAAATGACCAATAAATAAAATAAATTAAACTCTGCTAATCAATGTTAAATCTGTAAATGAGATTTATAACTCATTCTGTGGTTCTTCTCAGTCTTATGTCGTAAGTGAACAACTTCTAATAAAAAAAAAATTAAAAATATGTGCCTGTTTCATTTTTTATTTTAAAATTTTAAAGAATCGGTTAGGAATCGGAAATATACTATAATTTTTCCGATACCCCGAAAAGTTCCGATTCTCGATTCCGATTCCGATTAATCGTCCCAAAACTAATATATTTTCATCCACATACAATGCTGTTTCGATGTATCACAACTCATCAGTGCGGCTAGACAAACACCTTTCCCCAGCCGTGGATTGAACCTAAAAATATATATATATATATATATATTGAAAGGAATGGCGAAGGATAAAAAGGGTGTTTCACAAGGAGCGGGGGAAAAGCATAGGAAGAAAGAGAGAAAAAAATGAGAGGAATGTTAAAAAAGCTTCAACCAGAACTTGCTCCCATAGTTACGAAACTGTTTAAGCGTTGCCTTAAGGAGAAGTGCTTTCCAACACCCTGGAAAACCTCATCAGTGTGCCCTGTATTTAAGAACTCAGCTGATAAGTCATCTCCCTCTCAGTACAGACCAATACGTCTCCTGTGTGTCATGAGTAAGTTGCTGGAAATCATACTAGAGAAATAGTCAACCACCTCAGCAGAAATAACCTTCTTAGTGACACGCAATATGGTTTCTGTTCTGCAAGATCTACTGCAGATGTTCTAACGGTTATATCTCATAGGATTAGTGAATCTCTTGACAAAGGCTTCCTTTCTAGGGCAATTGCTCTTCACATATCAAAGGCCTTCGACAAGGTATGGCATAAAGGCCTACTTCACAAGATTTCCAGCTACGGTATAACTGGAAATGTTTTCTCTATCATTAAATCATTTCTCTCTGATAGGCTCATAAGAGTAGTGGTTGATGGACAATGGAGTCCCTCAAGGGTCCATTCTGGGCCCAACTCTCTTCCTGATCTACATCAATGATCTCCCTAAACACATACTTAAATCATTCGTTGACATCTATGCTGATGACACGACCATCTACGGCAACACATCAAAGGCTATAAATGACAAAGCTCTCTCTCTGATTCTCTCTCCTCTGATCTCCAGCGCGCGGTTCAATGGGGGAAGACGTGGCTGGTTACCTTTAATGCATCTAAAACCAAACTCCTATCTTTACATCATCAACGCTCTGATCCCCATCTGGCATCAATTGACATGGATGGCTCTCGTTTAGGAGAAGCCCCATGTTTTGACAAGCTTCTGGGCTTGATCTTCACTTCTGATCTGAAATGGAACACGTACATCAAGTCTGTTGCCAAGGTCGCTGGAAAGATGGTGGGATCCTTCTACCGCTCCAGAAGATATCTCACTACTGATGCAATTCTCTATCTATATAAAATCCAAGTACGTCCAAGGATGGAATATTGCTGCCATATCTGCGCAGGAGCTGCTAAAAACAGCCTACCCTGCCTTAACAGTACAAAATAGACTTCGTGGCTTAGTGGGGGATGCCCTTTTCTCTTCCCTGAAACCTCTCTCCCACAGAAGAGACATTGCAAGCCTATCTTTGTTTTATCGTTATTTCCATGGCAGGTGCTCGTCTGAAATCCAATCTCTGGTCCCTCCCCTCGCCAATCTTTTACAAAAAGCACCCGTCTAGCTGAATCCACTGTCAGAAACTTTCCCCACTCTTTATCTATGCCTAAATCAAAACTTAGATTCCATGAACAAAGCTTCTTTCTTAGAACTGCATGTCTGTGGAACTCTGTTCCGTCCGCCTGCTTCCCATCTGACTACAAGCTGGATGTCTTCAAGTCCAACATAGACAAGTTCCTGATGAACCGCCCCCTTGGGTAGACACTTTATTAAATCTCCACATTAACGTACTGTACTTACAATAACCCTTATCCCTGAGTGGCTTCCGTACCTTGATAAGTGGTGACCACCTTGTAAAAAAAAAAAAGATAAAAATGTTTAATAGAAATAGGTTACACTTTTGCCCCGGACAACGCCGGGTAGCTCTGCTAGCTATTAATAAAATGCAACTGAACACAAAAATATAGGTAGTTGATTATATGTAGGTTCTTTTATTGCTATATAGTAATGCTATTAAAAAAAGGGGAAAAGAAAGAAAAAAGTAAACAGGAAATTGGTCGTAAATAGTGTCTGGCAATACGGCAAACATTTTGAAAAATTTCTGAATAAATCTCAATGAAACGCACCTCATATATTAAGGAAACAATTGAACAACAATTCCCTTGAAAAAATTCTATTTTTGAGGTCAACAATTAGCAACGCGGTGCGATTAATATGTTAATCCTTTTGGCGACAGTGGTTCTTAACTATGGATGTGGTTCATGGACTGCTAAAGCTATGGAGCACATTAAAAATGTCATATTTGTTTATTTATTTATTATTAATAATTTGGGTATTTCATGTGTGTTTGTTTAAAACAAAACTCGAGTTATTATTGATGTTGATTGGAAAGGGTTTATGCTTTTGTCAGAGTTTTTCTATTATTCTTTTATTCCACAATTCACTTATTCTATTATTCCATTAATCTTCTGCATTAAAAAAAAAAAAAAGAAACTGGTTTACTATTTTTTGACAAAACTTTCCCAAAAGCCTATATTTACTTATCTCCTTAAAAGGGCAGGCTTTAACACAATAACGGTTTTAGTATAGGTAAAAATCCAACTCCACAAAAGTGCATCTGGATTATCACTTGACTGACCGATGACATAACTAATAGAGTATAGTATCAGAAGAGATACTACACTTTGATCTTAGCAAAACTGCCATATTTTGTCTAGTGTCATATGACTATAAAAACAGAAAACGGATTGACGAAAATTTTACCAGAAAACACTGGTGTATTTTACAGATTTGCAATCCTTGGCCCCCAAATCAACAGAGATTAGAACATTCCTGTAATGATCTGGTCCCTGTTGGTTGTTGTGTAGTACGCCTTCCCGTTTTGGGAAAGGGTTAGTTTATTGCTAATCACCTGAAGCGTCCTGAGGCGCCCTGAGGCGCCCTTACCGGGGAATAAAGACGGAGCTGCTCAGAGACATTTGCAGGTCAGAGTGCCCCTCCCCGGGGCGTTGACTTCTTAATCCCAGTTTTCCGACCTTGGTGTCTAAATTTTTGTAGTGGTAGACAACTTAATCAGATAAAATTAAATGCTATATTTATATATAGTCATTCTAACAAACAGAAAGCGTATTTGATGTTATATTTTTTAGCTTGTCTAGAATTCAACGAAAGTGGAAACATCGCTGGAAAGATGAGCTTATTTTCTAGTAAATTGTCTGACACACAAATTGACTTTTTTCTTCTTCAATTTTAGTTGTTTCCTACACTACGATCTGGACTATTTTATGTCATTTATTAGGGTGTTTCGTCAGACTGAAGAACATTCCAGATTTTTATAGGAATTCCTGTTCCTGATTTGAATAATTTTGTGATTTTGGGTGCGCCTCGGAGGTCAGTGGTCGGAATGACATGCATTATAAAAAAAAACACACATTGAATGGGATCGTGATTAACGGACATAAACGAAGATGCATATAGAAACAGAATATTCTCTTTCAATTCGCCCCACCTTATCTCCCTCTCTCTCTTTATCTATCTCTGTGTATGTATATACACACGCACGCACACACGCAGACACACACACGTATATATATATATAGATTTATATATATATATATATATATAGAAAGAGAGAGAGAGAGAGAGAGAGGGGGGGGGTAGAGAGATAGATACTAGCAGGCCGCTCAGCCTCGCGCAGTCGTAAAATACGCTTAAATATGAGATTTTAGTTTATGCAGATTAGTAGTGATTTCAAAAGTTAAATAAAAAATGTCTTAGATGCCATCAGCTAGAATCGAAGCCAAACATATAAAACTTCATATATATATTATTGATTAAAATATTTTGTTTGGTTTTGGCACAAGTGAAAATATAAATGAAAATCTTACAAGTTTATCAAAACTTCGGAAGAGCAAACATTGATAAGTTTGTTAACTTAAAAAAATAACTCTTATTTATATTTAAAATATCAAAAACATATGTGATTCTACTTTTTTTAGGCGATTATGTGCGGAATCACTGAAACGTTATTTTAGAAGTTTGAATGGGGGTTCAGTTGTGCATCTAAATATAATGTAAAATGATCCCATTTTGGTACATGATAACTTTTTAAGCAGTTAAGTAATTTTCACCACTAATTCTAAAGCCGATCAGCAAAATCATAAAATGACATGTAATTGCTATATTTTTCGTATTGCCACCCGTACTTAGGGTTAGTAGTAGGAAAGGAGCGTAGTTTTCATGACTTAACAATTCTATATGTTAATACGATAGCGTGTGTGTTATTTATTTTGTGTGTCACGATTACATCCGAGTGACTATTGTTTAATTATGGATTCCCATCTCTTGTAATAAATAATTTTACCAAGAATTCTTCATAAATTTTGGTTTCGATTTCGATTATAGCTGATGGAACTCCGGTGATCCCCCTTTTTTTAAATAAATAATTTTATCAAGAATTCTTCATAAATTTTGGTTCCGATTTGATTATAACTAAGGAACTCAAGCTGACGAACCAAAATCATATGGATATATATTTTTTTTATTTTTGAAATCGCAACTTTATAATATATAAAAATCGATTGAACATCAACTCTATAATAATATATACGAAATCTGCAAGAATTAAAATATCATATTTAAGCGTACTTAACGAGCTGACTACGCCGGGTGTCCTTGCTAGCTTAGATAAATACTTTTGCAGTTTTAGCAAAAGTTACAATAATATAAGATCATCTCTATTTACGCCATGAGTACCAACATCAATACATTACATATGAATGAGCCCCTGTGGAATTTCCACAGGTCCGCTAGTTGTTATTATTTGCATCTCGTTTTTGTTTTTTTGGGTTTTTTTTTTTTACAGCAAATCGATTTAATAAACCACCAAATCTAGATAATTTAAATAAAATTTAAACATTCATAGAAGGAAAGCACATAATAGTTAACAAAGCCCAACGCTCTCTCTATGTTAAACATGGTTTTCTATATAGTAACATTATTATTTAGAAATTCGTTAATAACAATGGGGGGTTGTTAATATTTTGTTTTTACTTCGTTTTCTCATTTTACCTACCAATCGTCCACTATTTTCAACTGTTTATGAAAACTTTCAAGTAGTATGTTGTACACTAAGAACGAACTGATACATTTTTTGCGTTGTTTAAAATCAAAATAAACCTTTTGTTGTCTTTCAATTTGCAATACATTACAAGGAAAACATTTGAGAAAAAATATACCCGGAAATTACTGAGGGATTTATATAATAATTTGAAAATTTACAAAAAAATAAATAAACACTAATCTCTAATTCAATTTTTATAAATATAAAATGAATCGGAATCGAAATCGAGAAACGGATCATAATCGGAAATTTAGAACGGAATCAGTAATTGGATGGGAACCTGGAAAAATTTTGGAATTGTCCCACCACTAATATATATAGTTAATTGCCACAATACGCTAGAATGGCCGGAAATGGGGAATCATTTGTGTTAAATGCATATGTAAAACTGATGTCCCAGTAAATATTCTAACTAAATTTTGTTCTTTGTTGTTCTTTCCATCAGGTTTTGTAAGGTATTCGCACGTAAACGTATAAAAAATGTAAAATCTCATTTAGTTGCAAATGTTTTTCTACAATAATTCTAAAATATTTGAATTTTTTAATTCATACTTTTGAAATAAAGTATTTATTTAGTCAACAAATTAAAAAAAAAAATATTAAATTTTCTCCGAAAAGAAAAACGACTAAAATCAATTACTTAAAATTAAAATAAAATCAGGAATGTATAGTCAAAAAATATACAGTTTAACCCGGACATAAGAGACTTCTTATACAACTATCTTATATTCAGTTACACTATATTCCGGTTTCTTATATCCGGGTTATCTGTACATAAATTTGGAACCAGAAAAAATCTCTATCATATTTTTTTTTTTTTTTTTTTTTACATAGGCATCACCACATTATCAAGGCCCAGAGGCCACTCAAGGATAAGGGTTAAAGAGTGTACAGTAGAAATTGGTCAATATAGTAATCATTAGTAATGAAAATTTGGTAAATTTAATAACTTATATGGAACGGCTCATCAAGAACTTATTTACTTTAGGCTTGAACACAACCATATTGTAGTCAGCCGGAAAGCAGGAAAACGGAAGACAATTCCACAGGCGTGCAGTTCTAAGAAAGAAGCTTTGTTCATGGAATCTACGTTTAGGTTTAGGCACAGATAAAGAGTGGGGGAAATTATTGATAGTGTTTACAGCTAGACGAGTGTTTCTTGTGAAAGTTTGGCGAGGGGGGACCATAGATTGAAGCTCAGTTGAACACTTTCCATGAAAATAACGATACATCAGAGACAAACTCGCAACATCTCTTCTGTGAGATAGAGGTTGCAAGGAGGAGAAAAGGACATCTCCTACGAGGCTACGAAGTCTATTTTGAACCCTATCAAGGCAGGACAAGTCCTTTCTAGCAGCTCCTGCCCAGATGTGGCAACAGTATTCCATCCTTGGACGTACCTGGCTCTTATATAGGTAGAGAATAGCATCAGCAGTGAGATATCTACTGGATCGATAGAAAGATCCCACCATTTTTCCAGCGGCCTTGGCAACAGATTTGATATACGTGTTCCATTTAAGATCAGGAGTAATGGTCAAGCCAAGAAGCTTGTCAAAACTTGAGGCCTCCTGAAGACGAGAGCCATTCATTTCAATTGATGACAAATGCGGATTAGAATGTTGATGATGTAAAGAGAGAAGCTTGGTTTTAGATGCATTAAACGTAACCAGCCACTTCTTTCCCCATTGTACTACGTGCTCAAGATCAGAGGAGAGAGAATTGGAGAGAACATGGTCGTTTACTGTCTTAGATGTGGTACCATAAATGGTAGTGTCGTCAGCATAAATGTCTACAAATGATGTAAGGATATGATTTGGAAGATCATTAATGTAGATCAGGAAAAGAGTTGGGCCCAGGATGGATCCCTGAGGGACACCGGCATTAATACTGTGAGCTTCTGATTTTTGCCCTTCAACTACTACTCTTATGAACCTATCAGAAAGAAATGATTTAATAATTGAGAAGACTTTTCCAGCTATACCATAGCTAGCGATCTTATGAAGTAAACCTTTATGCCATACCCTATCAAAGGCTTTAGATATGTCAAGAGCAATTGCCCTAGAAAGATTGCCACCGTCGAGAGATTTGCTAATCCTATGCGATATAACTGTAAGGACATCTGCTGTAGATCTAGCAGAACGGAAACCATATTGAGTGTCACTAAGAAGGTTATTTTTGTTGAGATGTTTGATTACTTCTGTATTTAACACAGATTCTAGCAACTTACTCATGACGCACAGGAGACTTATTGGCCTGTACTGAGAGGGGGATGAGCGATCACCTGAATTCTTAAATACAGGGCATACTGATGAGATTTTCCAGGGAGATGGGAAACTATTCTCCTTAAGACAACGTTTAAACAGTTTTGTAAGTATGGGCGCTAATTCAGGTTGAAGTTTTTTGAGTACTATAATTGGAATACCATCAGGGCCAGTTGCTTTACTCGAATCAAGGTTTTTGATTAGCTTCGCAACATCACGTACAGATATACGTATATCACATAGCGTGTTTTCTGATACAGGAGGAAATATTGGGGGTTGGCGGTCTTGGTCGCAAAGGGTAGAATTAGCTGCAAAGTTCTTGACAAAGAGTTTGGCTTTGTCTGATGCTGACGAGATTACCTCAGGTCCATTGATAATATCTGGTTTTACTTATATTCAGGTCTCTTATATCAGCGTTACACCCTATATTCGATTTGAGAAAAATATGGCTAAATATGCAAATTAACACTATCTGTTAAATCGCAACTTCAAACAAGATACTTTGCTTGTTAGGGATTACACATAAACCTTGCTGAAAATGGAATAAGAAGCATATTTAGAATTTAGAGTAGGTGATCATGTTGTATATTGATTTATATTGGAGGAGATGATATATTAAAACGTGTCATGTGTTATCTAGTGAATGTAAGATATTGTTCTTTTTATATATATATCATAATCATGTTGACACACCGGTTCTCGTTGGATAACCGAAGTTAAGCAACTTTGAGCCTGACTAATATCAAATGGGTGACCATTTGGGAAGTCTGAGCGCAGTATGTGCTCTCCGCTTTTCTCAGTATTATTTCCAGTCGATATGAACCCCCACTTGCTACTGGTATTTAACAATATCGACTCAGCAGAGGCGTGATTAGAGATTGCGCAACTGTTGCCATAAAACTTTATGCGCAGGGACCCTTACAGGGGTATCCATAGTTTGCCAAAACTGAAGGAAGCTAATATATATATATATATATATATATATATATATATATATATATATATATATATATATATCGATCAGACTGAATACTTTTTTAAAATAAATTGTGGTGGACTACGTTATTTTATTACTAACTAGCAGGGCACCCGGCGTTGTCCGGTCGTAAAATACGCTTAAATATGATATCTTATTTCTATGCAGATGTCTTGCTTATTATTATAGAACCAATGCTCTATTAATTATTATTTTGTACCTAATATATCGTAGTGATTTCACAACATAAAAACATGTGGCTCGGGTGTCATCAGCTAGAAATGAAACCGAAGCATTTAGCGCTCCAGCATTAGCCGTTACCGTTTGAACCCGTTTTAACGTATAAATTTATATATGTATGCATGCATATAAAGGCACTTCAAGTCGAATTATGCCTGCCAAGTATTTTTTTTAAATGTTGACCTCTTAGCAACTATTTCCACCGGCTAAAAACTCACAAAAGAACGGTTCATACAAATGCTACCATTTGAGTGGGCTCATACCGCTCTAGGATCTTGCGTTTCGGAGGAAATGTTCTTTGAAAATATGGAGACAGACGTAATGAGTTTTATGAATTGGTAAACAGTATATAACAATAATAAATTCAAATTGCTTCATTAAAATAAAGTTTCATTTGTCAGGTTAAATTCTATTTTGGTTTAACCTTTAACATCCGATTCTATAGCTTGATATGTTACATAAGTGAGCCAAAGTCAAAATGAGAGCAGACTATCCCAATGCACCAAATAAATGTTGCATTTCAAAATCTCCAGAGGGTCATTTACTACGACAAAGTGTACATGAAGAAGACCGCTTCGTGATTAGCTCGAAACGTTGTGACATTGGCACCAAGGAAGTGGATGAAAACGGTCCAAAACACGTAAATGGTGTAAATAATAATATCTCATTTCAGAATTATCGTCAAATACAGTGTGACTTTGTTATAGATTTTGGCTACTCCACCCCCGCCCGACGTCAGTCGACACTTTTTCTCCCGATTATTTCCGCTTAAATCCCCCACCCTCAATTCTTTCTGTCACTGACCCCGTTTTTCTTTTCTATCCCCTTCCTAATCTACTTCCGTCATTTTTTTATATATATATCCCCCTATCTGATTCCATCTCTTACCAACTTCCGCTTCAAATCGCCATTCTTTCTGCAACCCTCAAAACCGCCTTCGAGAATGCCCCTACAGTACTGACTGAAACTCTGGCTGTTTTCTTTGTCGGTAAATTGTTTTGACGTCAACAGCGTTTTTTTCTTTTTTCTTTTTTTTTTTTCTTCTTCTACTAAACAATACTGAAGAACATTCTTGCGATTAACTTTCAAACTATGGATCTTTGTTCTAACTTAAAGCGGTTTTTTTCCTCATGGCATATGGGATTTATACGTCTTCTTGCGTGGGTGCGTTTGACATAAGGTCGATTTAATGTGGAGTGGACAGGGTAATGGCGAAAAATTAACTCAGTTAACCCTGCTACTGCCCCTGCCCCATTAGCGAGTGTCACAGGTGTCAGTGATCAACGCGGAACCCTGTTCAAGTTTGGCATAACTGAAGAAGTGTTTCCTAGGAAGTAGTAGCCATCGAAAACTGTTTACAATTTCTTCATATTATTCTAAAAACTAATGAGACAAATAGCAATTATATTATTTACCTCCGTGTCTGGAGGTCAAGCACACAAGCTCAGGTGTGGTTTTGAGAAGTCAGCCCACTCTGGCCAATGAAAATTCCTGGCCAGCCCAGTCGACATTTCCCAGTTAGGGCTCATCAGAAAAGTTGCTATATATTAACCACTGGATCTTCTAGGACTGACCAGAACTATATTTCAATCTGGCAGGAACAGACCCCACATCAGTCGTTAACAGTGACATATCGCTGATAACTTGAGGTGATTTAGATGATCAGCAACAGACTTGTGGTCGGTTTGTGTTATTTGATCATGTAGACTAGTTTCTATACTATAATAGTTCTTTATAGGTCGATATTGCTTAGTTATGGAGGTTGGCTTCTGCACCCGATGAATTTTTCTTAATATTTCAGCTGTTTGCATCCATGTCGTTGTTTAATGACAAACACCCTTTCTTCTTTCTTCTAGTATTTTTATCTGATTCATCGAAGCTGTTCATTATTAGTTAGTATGTACCATAAGACACGATCTTTATAACAATTAAATAATATATATATATATATATATATATGTTGTTTTTGTTTTGGTTTTAGCGATATGTTTTGAATGAATTCAATTATTTACGAACGTGCATTTTTACCTAAATGTGAGTTGGAAATAATTTTCCCCTTTAACCAATTTGGTACCCCCACAAGGGGAGCGGCATATATATTATTTTTAAAATGTAATTATCCACTGACACGTGTTTCGTTGTCTACAACTAATCAGAGTGGCTGTATCTAGCGAGATTCGGAATCAGGACCCAACGGTAATGAGCCTAAACCCTTACCCCTGGACCATCTCGCCGACTGACTGGATATATCGCGATTTACTTAGATGTTGTTTGTTTTGGTTTTAGCGATATGTTTTGAATGAATTCAATTATTTACGAAAGTGCATTTTTAACTAATTACATTATATATATATATATATATATATATATATATATATATATATATATATATATATATATATATATGTAAGGGGAATAGGAGGTAAAAGAAAAATGATAAAAAGATTGTTTTATATATATATATATATATATATATATATATATATATATATATAAAACAATCATTTTATCATTTTTCTTTTACCTCCTATTCCCCTTACCTCACCCTTTTTTTTAACCAAGTAAGATCTGTGACTTACTTGTAGTTTAATTAAATACTTTTATATGCAAAATCCGATCCCGCATTTTGCTAATTCCTGCCCTCGGATGAGAAGGAGAGTATTTCTTCGAAACTCCGCGGATTAAGGACTATCCACTTATCTTGTGCTTGCTTTTTTAAAATTAAATATGTTTTTAACTCTTTTTCAAGATATCTTTTAACATGTTTTATTAATCATTTGTTCATATATATATATATATATATATATATATATATATATATATATATATATATATATATATATATATATTAATTTCCTAGAGGTAAATCCAATGAAACCCGTGTGATTATTAGAGCACCCAATGGAAGACAGAGCTTGTATATAGTCTGTTTATTATACAAACATTATTGGTTACATATGTGCATAAATATTTCACTGGAATCCTAATTCAAGAAGACCACCACATCAGACCACAAAACGGAGCTCCTTTTGTGTGTGTGGGGGGGACTGGTGAGGTGTTCTCCTTGAATTAGGATTCCACTGAAACATGTATGCACATATGTAACCAATAATGTTTGTATAATAAATAGACTATATAACAATTAAATATATACAAATAGAGCTCACACTACTTACCTTATCATTTCCAAAAGTTTTAATTCTGTATTAGTGAGACCTCAATTTCATAGTCGTTACAGTATTAAGATTTTCTTAACTTTTGAATCGACATAATAGATGCTATAATGGAGATTTCGTGTCAGTATGATTTTAGCATTTCATAATAATTTTAGCATTCATAATGCATTTTAGCATTTCGTGTTAATAATGCTTACCAATTTTGTCGTAAGTACCCCCGACGAACCCGACAATCGGCTAAATCCCACCCCTACACAGTAGAGATCTCTGTGTGTAAGAAAGCCTTCTACTCCAATAGTTTCTTCCCCAGAACTGCTAGATTTTGGAACTGCCGTCTGGAATTCTGCTTTCCCAACTGTACTGACATGAGGAAGTTCAAGTATAATGTGAACGGACATCTTCCTGCTCATCTCCTTTCATAATATCCCTCCAACCTATGCCCCCGATAGTAGCCCTCTACTTCAAGGTGGCACTTTGCCTTGTTTGGGGTGAAAATTGAATAAAAAAAGAAGAAACCTTTCCTTCAAAGCAGTACCTCCCTATGTGCACAAAAGAGGGAGAATCAGATTAATTGCTAGTCGTTGATGCACACTTACTTACCAGGGGATGCCGATGGAACGGCGATCATTTTTAATAATAGACTCTTTCTGAGTGCTTACAACGCGACACCTCCTTAATAAAAATGACAATGTTACCTTGCCTTTGCAGAAAGGTTTAATCCTAGCGTGTACTAATAGCAAATCTGGTTTGAACTAAATCATTAACAGCAATATCATGATTAAAATAGAACAATCATTCTGACATTTTCTCATGTTTTCAAGAACTTTGCGATTCTAAGTAATTTCGGTTATAGACAAGCATTAAATCAACATTAAAAATATGGGTTTTAGAAAGCGGACCTTCGGTTTACTTTCGGCAAGCTCATAATAGGACGTTTTGTCGTGTGGTGTTGGTGATGATGATAACGTCACAAAAAAAAAACAACAACGCTTGTTATATGTACAAAAGAAGCGGGGGTGGGATAATCAACACTGCTAGGCGTCTCAATTCTAAGGATGGGACCAGATGGCGCGGCTTACTCAACTCGAGCTGATTATCTCTTCACCAGTACCGCCGGCCGACTACTCCCTTGCAAAAATCTGCACGGTTTTTTATATGATTTCTGTCACGTTCGCCCAGAGACTCCGATCTACACGGAAGCGTAACTCGATCTGCTAGATATTCGATTTCGTTGACATAGAATGATCGAATATCGACCGAGACATTCCATTTATTGTTCATCTGATTTCTATTCCACTTTTCGGGCCGCACTATCTAACAGTAACCATCATTCAAAATCAAGACGCCTGACCGTGTCACAATAAAGTTCGTTTCCCTTATTTTATCCTTAAGTCCTCATAGTCCATCACTGATAGTTCTGACAAAGGGAAAAGAATTGCTGTTTCCTGGGCCAGAATCTATATAACACCTATTTGTGTCTAGTTTTTGACCTTGAAGAATTAGATACTTTTTTAGCTCTTTACATCAAGTGGCTTTATGCCTTGTTTGGGGGGTAATTTCCATTAATTATCATGGTCAAACTTACTAGGATTGTCATCAATTTATCTCCGGCCTCCACCGAGCAACTCTGTAACTTTTGGCTTTTTTACTGGGAATAAAATGTAGTGTCTGTTCTGATACTATACTTTCCCTTTTCTGACCTCGATCAGTGGAGCAGGAATCCTTCTAGATTGAGACAATTTGTGTTTTTGTTCCCATCCAGAGTGCTCCTTTTTGAGGAGCTGGATTTTCCCCCACATTAAAAACCGACCTCGTGTCTAACTCTGCCTTCCTGCGGAGACAAGTAAATAGGAACTCTACAACTTTCATAGACAAACATCTGTCTCTGTGACGAAGAAGACGATCAGTTTTTAGAGATCGAATATCTCTCTGGTATCATATTTTTCATAGAACGCAGAACATATACTACATTATTCCTCATAAAGTGAGGGGATACTGCCTGGGAAGATTGTATCATGGCGAACGAGCATATGCTACACTACCTTCCCAAAAGAAAAGATAATGCCTGGGAGAATCGTCTCATAACAACAGCACACATATTAAACTACCACTCTCCTACATTGAGCAACGAAATATAATACATTTGTCCGAAATAGAATTGTAAACTGAAATATTGGAATATAATAATGATGAAACGATTCCAATATTTTTCCAATTCCGATACAATTACCGATTCTGATTCGTTATAAATCTCTAAATATTTAACTATAAAGTTTTATTTATTCCTAATTATCGTAAAAAAACGTATGTTAAATGTGCATATATTTTCTCAAGCGTAAAAACACTTGTGTGGTGAGTGTGAGCTATGGATTTTTAGCTTTATTGGTTGTTTAAAATCAATAAACATTTATTATTTCGTTATTACAACTTTTTTTTTTTTTTTGCTTTATTTTGCTTCAGTCGAAGTTCTCAGAAATAAAGGGGCCGACTAACAGGGGCTAACACTTTACTTTATACGAAATACATAGCTATTCGAATATTCCATTAACGTTCTTTATCTCTCAAACACTGAGTTAGTAATGACTTTTAGAACATAGTTTTCCTCTTCCCAATTAACCATTTTCCTATGTTGTAGTATATATTTCATTTTCGTCTCTTCGTCTAACTAGATTCCAGGGCAAGAATTCATCTAGTCTGGTGGAGTATCCAGCTTCATTCTATTACTTGAGGTAACATCACTTGGAGAAGGTGCACCATTCCTCGTAAAAGCTAACGTGAGTTAGCCATAGTGATGAGATCTTATTTGGGCAGTAAATACTATGTGATTTTGAATATTTGGTCAGAGTTCACTTCTAGGGAAAAAGTATCCTTATGCCAAGTTGTTCTGACTAATCCCTGTAGAGAGGCCTTAGAGACTCGAGAATAGTGTCTAGTAGGCGTAAAAAAGATAATTAAAGGAATCGTTTTGGGCATCGGAGTATTTCCATAAATTTTTTCAGATTCCAATACCGATTCCGGTATTCGACGAGTTTCGATGTTTCCGGTTTTCGATTTTTACTGCATTTAATCGTCCCAACACTAGAATATAGTAATAATATAGTTTCAGCCTAAGGCGTACGATTACCAAATCTATAATAGTATTAGATAGGATGAAGTTTTTTTTTTTTTTACATTGGTAATTATGCACCTGCATAAAACAGATTAAAAGAGATGGAGTAACCATTACTCAGATCTAATCCCTCCCTGTAAAACATTCACAGCGAATACTCGTCCATCTACAACAACTGTTAACAATTTCTCTCACTTTCTATCTGTGCCTAAAACTAAACGAAAATTCCACGAACAAAGTTTTTCCTCGAACTGTCCGTCCGTGGAAAACAATACTGCGGGGCTGTTTTACAGTTAACTTTAACAAGGTCGTTTTCAAGTCTAATGTAAATAAGTTCTTCATGAGCCCTCCGTAAGTTCCACCATCATCACAGTGTTGTGTCACCGTCTACTCATTAATCCTTATCTTAGAATCCCCCCCGGGGCTTGATAAGCCTTGACCTCCAAGTAAAGTAAAAAAAATGTTTTTTAAATTACATGACGTGGGGGAGTTGAATAGCTGCGTGACTTTACGGCGTTTGCGGTTTTCTGTGCACGTCAAACGTCTGCGCTGACCACTTGGCGCCACGACATTTCCACAAAGAGTGGGCCACTAGTTTTCTACGGGGGAATCAGCCCATATAAGTGAATAAATACATATACTCAAAACAATGAAGATGTGTGTGTGTTTGTGTGTGTGTGCGTGTGTGTATGTGTGTGTGTGTGTGCGTGCGTGCGTTCGTGTGTCGGCAAGAATCCAAGGAAAGCCGCATTTCCCCATGCGGATAAGCTTTACTTCCGTTAAGTTAACACTCCATAAACAGCTGGTTTGAATGAACGAATTTCAAAAGAAAATCGAGCGAAATTCGTTAATTTCCTAAGTAATAACTTATTTGTTGGTCTCGCGCTCTCTTATGAGGTTTTACCCGCAAACAGCGAGCGTCGCGGTAATAATCCCCCCTGCCATTTCATTTATAATATCATAATCTGCAATACATTTATTTCTAACAACGTAGTCAATTTGTAGATTATATTAGCTAAACAGCCGCTCTTGAGGCGGGTTTTAGTCTCACAGTGAGGCTTTTTTTTTTAAGAATCATAATTAATATTCTTATATTCTTAATTGTATTACAGCTGACACGCAACGGGATCTATATGCCACATCTAATGCTATTCTAGTAAATAGATCTATGTGCTTATATATTATTATTATTATTATTATTATTATTATTATTATTATTATTATTATTATTATCATCATCATCATCATCATCATTATTATTATTATTATTATTATTATTATTATTATTATTATTATTGGCTCACATGGAGCTTTCACATAAGTCAACAAACGATCTGATTGGAAACCTGTGGTGTTCTCTGGAAGCTGAGTGACAACAAGTCTTCCCAGACGTCCAGCTCTCTCCATCTCCTTCGATAGCATTTGCA
Source organism: Euprymna scolopes (assembly GCF_053919585.1). NCBI lineage: Eukaryota > Metazoa > Mollusca > Cephalopoda > Sepiida > Sepiolidae > Euprymna > Euprymna scolopes. Next base: position 65,457,797 of record NC_136484.1, on the reverse strand, counting down.
AATGAATTTGCATCATCGCAACAGCCTCTTACCATTGATTTCTCGCTGGCAGTAGGCATTGGTTTATACTGGAATTTGAGTAGCACTCAGCCTCCCCAAGGTCCCAATTCTCTTTGCGCTTTTCTAGCGGAGGTCTGGCTAGCGCTCTCTCCTTGGTCTTTCAGTCCTTCTTGACCCTTCTCGGCTCTTTGGTATCACTTTTTTATTGGGGGGAGCGGTGATGAAACAATGGGGGGGGATGCATGATGGGGGTATTATTATTATTATTATTATTATTATTATTATTATCATCATCATCATCATCATCATCATCATCATCATCATCATCGTTAACTTCACAGTGTTCTGATGTTTAACACCGTTTTTTTTTTTCACTCAAGAGCAGGCTTTTACACCAAAGCTAGTGAGCATAATCAAATAGTAAATTAGATGGAAAGCATCTGGCGTAGGATGTTTGCTGTGCCAAGCAGAACTGATTTCTGGAGTACGGTGATCTTGTATTTGATTTCCAAGGAGTTTAACTGTTTCTCAAGGTCATCTGGAATTGAGCCAAGCGGGCCTATGATGATTGGCACGATAGATGTTTATGCTTGTTGTTTTTTTTTATATATATTTATGACGAAGTGTCAATAGGATCAGTCCTTGGACCGACCCTAAGTGAATTCAACATGGCTGATTTAGAGAACAAATTATTTATAAATAATATAAAGCCCCCTCCCCATATATGTACGCTACGTGGGCGACATTCTTATTTTAGCTGAAATATAATGAAAAAATATACCAACTACAGTACCTTTTTCAAAAAAACTCATTCCTTATATTTACAGTAGAGTTAAATAATAACAATAAAATTTCATTTCTTAATGTCCTTACTGACATGTCCAATAATACTTTTAATACTCCTGTATATAAAAAGCAACAAGCATAAACTCCAACCTCCTGAAATTTAAAGGTAAGTGGCCACAAAGGTACAAAATAGTCATAATAAAAAATTTATTAAATCGCGGTAAAAT
>NC_136484.1:65446784-65451784 GCF_053919585.1 Euprymna scolopes | reverse complement strand
CGTCTGATAGAGTATCCAGCTTAGAGTCCTTACTATTTTCGACATCATTTTGAGAAGGTTCACTATTCCTCATATATGCCAGCGTAGGTTAGCCATATCGACGGAGTTTTATTTGGTATGCAAAGACTATGTAATTATATATTTTTTTTTTAGTCAGGAAATATTTTATGCGGAAGTATCCTCATAATAGGTTGTTTAATAAACATTCACGTCCTCTCTTTTGCCTAGTGTCTGGTAAACATTTAAGTTCTTTCCTGTAGGTATCCAAGTTCTTTTTTTTTTCTTTGTGTTTGTGCATGCGATTCTCGAATCCGACGACGCCATTTTGTTACTAAATGCAAAACACAAAAAACCCATGTGTGAAGTACATTATGATTGGAAAGCCTTGCCATATATATCATTTCGGTGTTATATTTCTCCTAGACTAGTTGCCTTACAGCATTGATGATACGGTAGTTGAACATTCATTTATTATATTTCGGATCGTCTATTTTTTACCCATTATCCTCGTTTTCGCATTTCTATGTATTTTTTCTGTCACACTTATTTTTTGGCAATAAATATTAACCCTTTGCGTGCTGATTTTCACTTGCAGAAAAATTATTTTACACCTAATTTAAAAAAATAACCCTGTAAGCGTTACATTTCATTGTATGATCAAATACTGTATGTGACATTTATAGCATATCAGTAGAATTACTGAAATAATAGGTACATGCAAAATGAATAGCCGATGCCCAAAATGTATCAAAATTTGACCCCTTTCCTCACATAAAAAAATCACCAAAATTCAAGAAACCAACTAATTTTACTGAAATTTTCAGTACTTATTAATTAATGGCCACAAAATATAATGAACTCATTATTAATTTTTAAATCTTACTGGGAATATATTATTTTGTGTAAACAAAAACACATTTTCTAAAATTATAGTTTAAAGTAAAAAAAACATGACTTTATTTTTGCTTTTTTTTTAAATAAAAAAAAAAGCATCCTAGATTGTAACAATTAAAAAATATTTAATTTTATCATGATTCTTACGGAAAAACCTAATGCCTATGTCAATAATGTTGTTATAACTTGAAGAAAAATTAATTTTAATGAGACCACCATTTTTTTTTCGTTATAACAGAAAATACAAATTTACAAGTATTTTTCTCACGTTCTAAGTGGCAATATGGCTTGTTTAGGAGTGAAACTGTTAAACAAATATATATATATATATATATATATATATATATATATATATATATATATATATAAGTATAAGATGATAATAGACTTTATTCCATGTAGATCAAAATAGACACTCTTACATCAAGTATTGTGTGTGTTTTAAATATTTATGAGTTATTTTAATGTTTCGATAGAGGGCGGTAAAGTAAGTTACATTCAAAAAAGCACTTAAGAAAAACTTTAAGTAATTTAATAACCTTATTGAAATAGAAATTTAAACATTCATGTTATATATTGTAAGTTGTTTAAAATTGTAAAAGAAAAATGTTTGCATTATATTTTTAAATCAAAGCTTTTTATAATATTTTTTTCAGTTCGTAATACATTGGTTATAAATATATATATATATATATATATATATATATATATATATATATATATACAGTATAACTCCTATAATGTGAACATCCACTTTGTTCAAATTAGAGGATGCTGTTAAAGTTTCGTGATAAAAAATGTGCTGCAGTTAACTTTAATTTTCTAAGAATTAAGAAATAGTAAATTAAATTCATTGATACATGATACTTCAAGTATATATTAAGTTGAGTTTACGATATATTGCAAGTAAGAATTGTTAAATATTATTACCAGGAACAAAAGCATTGAAAATAAATTAAATCTACTCTTACTTGTTAGGTATTTATTACCTAAGTTATCATCTACAGAAATCATACATTTATGTAAAATACAGTTTTGTTTAGTTATTCATTGAATCAGTATCATTGCAGTTTCTATTTTCATCGATTGAACTTTCAGGCGCTGCCATTGTATTCCGTAAGGGGTCATGAAAATCTATAATTTCTTGGTTCTGTAGCTTCTTTATGATTATATCTCTTCGGAGTGACATTGCTTGCAAAACATAGTTGTCACTAAAGTAAGGACTTTTTTCTAGAAATTTTTTAACCGTCTCCATGGACTTTTCTGCATCATCCCATGATATTGCTTCATCAGAGTGTTCTTGGTTATTTACATTAGGTTCAAGAGAATAGGAACTGTTGCTATTTTCATCACCATTATTGCCTTCAGGATATTGATCAGTAATTTCCTCATCTTGTTGCACCCACATTTCACCATCATGTGCATTAAGTGATTTAAAAGCAACGTGCTTGGTCGGTAACCGTTTGGTTTCAAGAATTTTTTCTAGCCCAGATGTATTCTCTGATTCTTTCAGTTCAGAAGCCTTATGGCGCTGGGCATAATTTACCCCATGGTTTTGTTAATGTGCTTGCTCGAACTTGATTCCATGCACTTGCGAGAGAAAACATGGCATCTTTGATAGTAAAATGGCGTTGAAAATCGCTTATACTCACGGTACTATTTATCATATTCATCATGAAATCATTTCTGTAGAAACATTTTAAGTTCCAAATAATCCCTTGATCCATAGGTTGGATGAGAGAAGACACATTAGGTGGTAAGTAGTACACAAAAATATTCCCGCAAGATGACACTAGTTCTGATGCAGGAGGACAAGCACTTTGAATCAGGTTTACCTAATTCAAGAAAACGCCTCTGGACAAATAGCACAAATTCTTGCAACAACCATTTTTTAAACAACTGCTGATTCATACATCCATTTCGTGAAGAATAATAAGATACTGGCAAAGGCGAAACTCCTTTCAATGCTCGGGGACGCTTTGATTTGCCGATGACAAGAAGCTTAAGTTGATGAGTTCCAGAAGCATTAGCGCATTCCATCACTGTTAGTCTTTCTTTATTTAATTTGAATCCTTTTATTTTCTGCTCCTCGGACCCCGCTAATGTTTTTGTAGGTAAGCACTTCCAATTTACGCCACTTTCATCAGCGCCGTAAACATCCTCTGGTATTAAACCATAATCGGCAATAATCGTCTTGAATTTGTCACAATAATTTGATGCTGCGTGTGTATCAGCAGACCGTTGTTTGCCTGACAATGTTAATTGTCTTATACCATGTCTACTCTTAAAGTTCCTAAGCCAGCCTTCACTGAATTTCATATCTTCTGCGATATTCAACTCATCCTTAAGACATTTTGCTTTAGCAATTAACATGGGCCCAGATATTGCTACACCTTCATTCCGTTTTGCTACAAACCACTCATGTAATATTCGAGCGAATTCAACTTGCTTTGGTCTGCGAAGAGTCCTTCTTTTGACATGTCTTTTATTTGGAGAGAAAGGAGCAGCCTTCAATATTTCTCCTTTTTCTTTTTGATGTAAAACAGTGTACTTCTTCCAATCTTATAATCTCCCAATATAAGGCTATTTTCAACTCCAGCATCTAATTTTTCTATAATGTGACGTTTTTTCGAGTAAAGTCAGTGTCACTTGTTTTCTTTTAGAGTTGCAAGCCATTGTGATGGGTTGTTTTACACTATTTTAAATATAGCAATCTGAAAAAAAATTACAGTTAGTGTAAATTAGTTATTAATAGCTAATCTACATTAATTACATAGTACCAATATTAACATTTCTGCGCAATATCTGACTAAACCATGTAAACAGTTCTACTGCAAGTCAACATCCAATATGATAATACAATTTCAATGACGAGACAGTTCAAGTTTAGAGAAAGTCCAGGTTTAGAAGAAGTCGAAATGAGAGGAAGTCGAAATGAGAGGAAGTCGAAATGAGATGAAGTCCAACTTTAGAGGAAGTTCAAATTAAAGGAGTTTTACTATATATATATATATATATATATATATATATATATATATACATATATATATGTGTGTGTGTGTGTATGTGTGTATATATATATGTATATATGTATATGTGTGTGTATATATATATGTATATATGTGTGTGTATGTATATATGTGTGTGTATATTTATATGTATATACGTGTGTGTGTATATATATGTGTGTGTGTCTGTGTATATATATCTATAATATAAAGTTGAACGTCTGTGTGTGTGTCTGGTCACGAATAGGCTCCTATATGGTTGACTATTATAGAAAACTGATCACATATGATGATAGAAGATGTATCGAGACACAGGAATGGGAATGTTTGATTTGGCAGAACGGTAGTTCATTAAAATTGTGGGGTCTGCGTTCACGCCTGGCCCACAAAGTATGAAAAAAAAAAATTAAAAATGAAAAAAAAAAAAACGTTTACAAGGTTTTTTTTTTATATAGATGTACATAATAATACTTTAATAAGTATGTTTTAACTTAAATAGGGATGGTATAATAAAATTGTGGGGCCTGCGTTCGCGCCTGGCCTCCATAGAATGGAAATATGTCACAAAGTTTAACAAGGTTTTTTAATATATATCCATAGAATATTGTGATAAGTGTTTCAGTTTGAACAGGTATGGTATAATAAATTATGGAGTTTATCTATTTTATTTTTACTTTCATCATATTTTGCTTTGGTTTTGATACCCCCAAATTCGAATCTATCTCTTTACAACCCTTCCTTTTTATAACCTATCATACTTTCATAAATCAGAGCCCATTTTCTGTAGGTTGTTTTTGAACCCAGTCAGCGACGGGTACTTTTGCTAGTATGTATATATATGTGTGTGTGTATATACATATGCGTGTATATATGTGTGTGTATATATGTGTGTGTATGTATATATATGTGTGTGTTTATATATATATATATGTGTGTGTTATATATACGTGTGTGTGTGCATATACATATATGTGCGTATATATGTGTGTATATATGTGTATATATGTGTGTGTTTATATATGTGTCTGTATATTTATATATATGTGTATGTGTATATATATATGTGTATATATATGTATGTGTATATATATATGTGTA
>NC_136484.1:65399284-65441784 GCF_053919585.1 Euprymna scolopes | reverse complement strand
ATAACTGGTTGCGCTCAATAGTAGGCCTCGCCGGCGAGAGTCTTTGTTATTGTTATTCTATTATTATTATTATTATTATTATTATTATTATTATTATTATTATTATTATTATTATTATTATTTAAAACATTTTGTGTCCTGCTCTTTCGCGCGAGGACTAATATATATATATATATATATATATATATATATATATATATATATATATATATATATATGAATGATGTATTTTTTAATATATTTACAACATATTTTCTACCTGCAAGCTCACTCGGAGTTGCCTAGAAACTAGTAAATATTCCTGCGGTAATTCTGCCACCAAACATTCTCATATCATATTACAAGTTTATCTTATTTTATGGTTTATACTTTCAGTTAAAATTCTAGATTTTGATTGGTCCAGGGGAGATAATTGTGAAACTATGGTTACACTGGACAACAATTTTTTTTAGTTTTTGAATGCCATCTTGAATTTTTACGACTGGTTTAGGATATTTTTGTCAAATGAGGAAATGGCATTAGTTTCACAGCATCCGGTCAGGATTTTCGTGCTAAATAGATAAAAAAAAAAACAAAAAAAAAAAACAGATTTCGTGACAAAACAGATTCCATTTTTGTGTCATTATTAGCTGACTTTTGTCAACACATATCTTATAAAATATGATTTTAAGAGGAAAAAAATATTTTGTCAACAACATCTATTGATTACCTGACAGAAACATCGATTACTGTAAACTAAATGGTGGGCACTGATAAAAATAAGTATACGTAAATTGCATATTGCTCCGTCATCGTTCAAACTTCAAGGCTTGAACTTCCGTTTCTTTAACTCCTGGAATGTTCAGTGGCAAGGAGGTGTCTCTTCAAATTCCAAAAGTAGTCAGCGATCATGACTCCGTCTCGGCGACTAGGATACCGATTCTCCATGCCTTTTCGGTCTCCATCGATTCTATCCCCCTGCTCGTCACTCATTGAACAAAGGTTCTCAGGAAACCGGTTCACATGTGAAGATAGGTAGTGCATCTTGACACTGATGTTATAGTCCAGGATTTTGAAAGCTGTCAGCAAGTTGTCGGCAACGTCTGCATAGTTTCTGACTTTATCGTTGCTAAGAAAGTTCTTCCCTACCAGAACAAATGCTTTCAACGCTTTCAATTCCACTTCGTTCATTGGGGTTTCGAACTTCCGATCTCTGTCAATTCTGGAAACGTCTGGCACGTGGAAGTGAAGCAGTTACTATCCTTGTCCAGAGCCTTGGTGAACTCCTTGATTAAGCCGAGCTTGATGTTCAGTGGTTGGGAAGAGTATTCTGTCTCTGTCCACCAGATTGTCGTTGATGACGTTCCTTATTTTGTAAGGCAGCAATTCCTTCCACACAAGCCAGTGTACTGCTGAGTACGGTGCCGCACCAATTTTAAAATAATCATTTCCAATCAAATCTCTTATACGATATGTCATTTTAACCCCCCCCAGCAACTTCTAAAAAGCTCTAAACATGAGTACAAAGCGAAAACTTAACCAGACTGAGTGAAACAAATGTGATTTTTGGATTCAGCGACTCACATTCATAAAATTCAAACTATCTGAAAAAAAAACAAAAAAAAAACGAAGAAAACAAATTTATTGTCGAGCAGAGTTATTTATAGTCGTGCCTTAAATGTCTTCAATGAAGACACATTTTTCTTGTATAGAGTTTAATTTTACTTTCAGCATATAAAGTCGATTGACCTACAATTTTTTATTATAGCAAAATGAAATAAAAGTCTTAGTGAAATTAAAACGTGTGTCAAATTAACACAAATTTAATGAGATTTACAAATTATCCTCGTTGTTAAATTACTCCACCTATTTGTCGGTTTTTCCTTCTTTATTTTTGTGTGGGTGGTAAAAGTTGTCTTGATATTACTTTAAATTTACTACGTAATCTCTGAATCCGTCATCTAATTTTCCCAGTTTATTGAAATGAATGTCTATAGTTATTAAGCTAATTATATAGCATGTGAAGGATTCGCTTATTTTCCTATAATGTCTCGATTTCAAGGAAAACGACCTAATATATATATATATATATATATATATATATATATATATATATATATGTATATATATATGTATATGTATATGTATATATATAATTCGTTTTTGTTGGAAAACGACTTATATATATTTCAAGGGAATTATTATATATAGTTCAAGGAAAGTGACTTTACTTTATAATATATATATATATATATATATATAAATAAATATATATATATATATATATATATATATATATATATATCAGTCAATTTCGTTTCCTTGAACTCCAGACATTTAGGAAAATAACCGAATGCTTCACATGCTATATAATTCAGCTAACCAAATATAGCATTTCCTTTTAATAATCTAAGAAAACAAGGTGACACACGCACACACATACACACACATACACACACACATATATATGTATATATATATATATATATATATACATATATATATATATCTATACACATATATATATATACATATATATATATGCACACAGATATATATATACATACATATGTAAACACACATATATATACACACGCATATATATACACATATATATACACATATATATACACATATATATACACATATATATACATATATATATACACACATATATGTATCCACATATATATACGCACATATATACATATATATATACACACATATATATATATATCTATACACATATATACATACATATATATATGCACACACAGATATATACATACATATATATACACACATATATATACACACGCATATATATACACATATATATATACACATATATATGCATATATATGCACACATATATATACACACATATATATACACATATATATATACATATATATATACACACATATATATATCCACATATATATACGCACATATATACATATATGTACACATATATATACATATATATACACACACACATATATATATACACACACACATATACATATGTATATATACTAACAGGCGTCCCGGCATTGCCCGGTTGTAAAATACGCTTAAATATGATATTTTGATTAATGCAGATTTCGTATTTATTTTTAGATTATATTGAACACAATATATAGTTATACTTTAAAAATATTTCGCTTTGGAAGGCTAAAATCTAAAACATGGACCAATAGCTATTACGTTACGCATGCATATTGGTAATGCCATTGTTCGACCTTCACCTGGCAAATCTAATTTTTTTTTCACAATTTTGCACCGATTTTAGTTAAAAAACAAATATCGAGTTTCACATGGGTTCGAATTCCATATATATAAAGTTTCATGTCTGTAGACGAAAAACTGACGGAGGAGTTTGGTTGGCAAATAGCTTTAAAAAATATATACGTATGCATAAATATATAAAGAAAGAGGTTGTTGTTTACTTTACCGTTTGTACGCAAATATTACGCAAATATTACGCAAATATAAATCATGTAGAATATCTGCATGAATATAATTACACATAATAGTTAACTAAAGATGGTGATCCCATAAGACAACCGAAAAAAAAACTATCAGTGAATTAATACAAATGAATGTTTAAAAGAATATGCAAATTAGCTAGATCTTTTACAGATGAATGCAATTCCGAGAACCATTATATAACAAAGTTGTATTTTCTTTTTAAATAAATAGAAAAGGGGGGGTATATGAATACCAGTACACAAAAACTTAAATTTATAGGAGTATATATATAAATATAATAAAGATGTCTTTTAACATGTTTTATTAATCATTTGTTCATATATATATATATATATATATATATATATATATATAGAGAGAGAGAGAGAGAGAGAGAGAGAGAGAGAGCGACCAACAGATGGATAGATAGATAAACAAATAGACTGCCATTTACGTATTCATCCGTAAATAAGTGTTAGTGTGTTTACACTCGCTAGTGTATCATATCTATGAAAGAATAAATTTATCTAAGTGACAAAGATAAAAATTGTGCTTTGCGTTTTACACAAACTTCTGTGGAACCAGATCTGAAACTAGAATTCCTATCTAAACATATACACGTTTTATCTCTTTCGCTGAGTAGCTAAATAAATACAGTTTTACAATAATATCTACAGATCTATCTGCCCATCCATCTATATATATATATATATATATATATATATATATATATATATAAACCATCTGTATCGCTTTATTGCAGGTCAATATTTTTATTTGGTCTCCCGACAAAAGGAAAGTAGATCTGAAAATTCACCCTTGTCCGTTTGTTCGTTCATTCGTCTGTCCGCACTTATCTCAATAACTACGGTTTGGAATTTTTTGAAATCATGCACAAACATTAAACATTATATGAGTAAAAAAGTAACTGAACGGGCGTTCCGGGAAAACTCCGGTTGTACCCCTAGGGGTGCCTTTTGGGTTAAAATGGCTAAAATTGACACTTTTGTGCTTATTAAAAAATAAAAATTGATGCTTTGGATTTTTATAAAACTTTCTGAAAAGTTGTAACTAAGTGATTTCTATATAATTTTAATTGTCTGTACTTTGCGATACATCTTCGGTGTGCTCCACGGGTTCTTTTAGGGCTAATAAAAACACTCCATTTTTAGAACTATTTTACCATATTAGTCTAAAATTTTCTGTGTATGTCTATTTAGCAGTTTTGTTCTCCAGATATAACCCCAATTGAGTAGCTCTGGTCAATAATAAAGATAAAAGTTTATGAAGGCGGTGTTCAATTTTCATCGAACAATGAACGTTGGAGAAAAATTCGGAATTTTTCTATAGCATCACATCATCTCAAATCCAGCGATTGACATCATCAGTTGACAAGAGGCTATTCAAAGTGATTTGGAAGTATGGGAGTCATGTTGATAAATAAGTATTTCCTTAAAAAATAATGTGAAATTTGTTCTTTTTTTTTGGTTAATATATTCACTGGATATGTTCTTTATTTCACGTAAATTGTAATATGAAGTTAGAATATTGTTTTATTACCGAAAATATACATTTTTAGACAATATTTTTAGATTATTATTTACAGACAATTTTTTATATTATTATTTTCAGACAATTTTTGCAATAAAGTAATACACACTTAAAAGTACAAGAAAATAGAAAAATTGCCATAATTTTAAAAGTATTTGTTCAAACTCTACAAAAATCAGGGAAATAAGGCACCTTATTAAGCACATTCAGTGTACCAAATTTCAATTCTTTGCGTTTCATAGAATTTTCAAAATTAAAAAATATTGACTTGCAAAAAAGCGATACACAGGGTTTATGTGTATGAAGTTATAACATTATAAATTTATGTAGGTCGGATTGATTGAATAATGAATAGGCAGACGTTATGAATATGTTTATTGAAACAGTTTACTAATTTCATCATTTCCTAATAATGTATACACAAAACATAATGTATATTGTATCAAAAACTTTATTGAAAAGAGAAAAGGAGAACGTGATATATTTCCTATGTCAAACTACTTGGATTTCGTGTTTACTGTCTAAATGTTTTTAAAACAATTGTAAATCTTATAATAAATTATACAATGTGTGTGTGTGTGTGTGTGTGTGTGTGTGTGTGTGAAACGACACACTAACCCTATTCGGGTTTAACCGACTTCCTCCTTCGCAGGAGTGTAACTTCACAAGCGGTCCCCAGTCGTTAGGGGAGATGACGACGTTAGGGTTTTGCAACTCTTGCAAAGAGGTGTTGCAAGCACCTGAAATTCCCTAATTGGTCACCCATTTTAATAATGACCAGACTCAACGTTTCTTAACTTCGGTGATCATAAGGGAACCGGTGTGTCAACGTGATTCTGTCGTATATAATGATACGATGGTATAATAACAACAAAAGTGAGAAATATGCTTCTTTCTTGCACAGACATTGATATTAAAAGCCTACATTTCTGTTTCACAAGTAAGAACAACTTAAACCCCGGTTTGTATATGCGAGTGACTTAAAACAAAAAAGAAAAGAATACCTAATTTGCATATTAAAAAAACACGAACCATCATTAAGTCAACAGTCATTTTTTGTCTTCCATTTGACTAATTCATTTCATAAAACTATTACAGACAATTATATTAAAGAGTAATTTCTATACCGTGTCTGATTGCATAGAATTTGAGGTAAAACAAATTCTAGCAAACACAGAAATTTCTTGTCTGTCTGTGGAACGTCCACTACCAAACTATTCTGTCAATTTTTAGTCTACAGACTTGGAACTTGATACATGGTGAAATAAAATCTGTGAAATGAAATCGATTTGGTTTTTAGCCGAAAAATTGCTAAGTGGCCAAATTTTGAAAGCTGAAACATGGCAGGCCTAGTTCGATATAATGTGTATGTTCTACGCATTCATAAGTTTTTATATGCATATGTCATTAGTTTAAATGTTAGCGAATACCGTTACAGAGCTAAGTGTTTTGGTTTCGATCCCATTTTATTGTACCCAAGTAATGTTTTTTCCCCCTTTTGAAATCACTACTATATATTATGTACACTATAACAATCAATATTGAATTGACAATATAATAATAAATAGGATATCTGCATCAATGAAAATATTATATTTTGGCGTATTTAACGATCAGACCACTCTTAGTTGCATGCTAATATATAAGTAAAATATATACAAGCAATAAATATATACAATATATATACACAAAATATATATAATATATATATATATAAATATTATATATACACAAAATATATATATATAATATATATATATACACAACATATGCACACAATATGATATATATATAATACACACAAATATATATATATGATATACAATATATATACCATATATGTAATATAAAATATATACAATATATATAATATAAAATATATATAATATACAATATGTATATATATAATATACAATATATATAATATATATAATATACAATATATAATATACAATATATAATATATATAATATACAATATATAATATATATATAATATATATAATATATAATATATATATAATATATATATCATATACAATATATATATATATAATATATGTATAATATATATATATAATGCACAATATATATAATATACAAAATATATAATATATATATAATATACAATATATATAATATATGCGTATATAATATATATATAATATACAATATATAATATATATATATAATATACAATATATATAATATATATATAATATACAATATATATAATATATATATAATATACAATATATATAATATATATATATAATATACAATATATATAATATATATATAATATACAATATATATAATATACAATATATATAATATATATATAATATAGTATATATATAATATACAATATATATAATATATATATATAATATATAATATACAATATATAATATATATAGAGAGAATATACAATATGCAATATATATATAATATACAATATAATATATATATAATATATAATACAATATATAATATATATATATAATATACAATATATATATACATATATATATATATATAATATAATATAATATAATCGAGATAAGACGCTGATTAGAAATCAGATGATAGATCCTATTAGATATTACTTGAAGTAATACTTTCAGGGCGATCCTAGCCAAAAAGTAGAAGCTCAATATTTAAGCATAGAGCAATATATAAGTGAAGTGGTTGTATTTAAATGCTGAAAAAACAACATATAGACACATATATTCGAATTAAGAATTTATTGTTTGACAAAAGGAATATATAGAAGGTGTTATGTTGATTTACTTAATTCATGGATTTTCAATAAAGGCTCATATCATCGGAGGAAATGAAATGCGGTTAGCAAAATGTTCAGCTGTGAATAGACACGTATTTTGCTTTTCAGTACAAATATTGAAAATAGTTTTTTAAGTAGTGAATGATAATCATATGGAAATAATTAGGATTATTTCCGTATAATTATTATAGGTATTGCGAGGAATAACTGTTGACGAAATCACAAATTTCACTAATTCTGTGGACCAAAGTCTTTTCTAAGTCATTCTAAAAAAGGATTGCATATCCTTATTAATTATGTCAGCGTAAAAATTGCTATGTATTTATTGTGTTCTAAGCATTTTATCGTTGCTCAATTAATGTTTGAAAATGATTTCAATAAACAAGTTGTGGATATATCATGTTTTTTTTCTCAACCTCGTTAATAACTTGACAGACTGAAACCAAAAGATATTCCTATCTCTTGCCATAGTTTCGCTACTACTGCTTTAAATAATTTTTTTCTGACTGGAGTAGCTGAATAGTATTGTAGGCACTTTCTTAAATTTTCATGGATTTTTATTCATTCGTTCCTTAAATATTTAGAAAAATGTTAACTCGTTAATAATTTGATATGCAATGTACAATATACAATAATATATATATATATATATATAATATAAAATATAAATAAATATACGTATATTATATATATAGATAATTTACATAATAGAATATTATATATATACAATAATATATATATAGATAATATATATATAACATAAATATATGATATATATAATATATATATATATATATGTATATACACACAGGGTGTTTCAAAAGAAGCTGATGGTTAAAAACTTTCCTAATTTTGAATATTTTTCTTTTACTTTTCTAGAGTAACACTTCCAAGGTCACCAGGAGTCGTTACCCAACCGGGGAGCGGATATGTATCGTAGAGTCGTATTTTCGGTTGAATGAGTCAATATCAGAAACTCAAAGAGAATTTCGACGAAACTTCAACACAAGAAATTCCCCTACTCCCAATGCAATAAAAGCTATTGTGGCTCGATTTCATGAGCAAGGATCTGTATGTGACCTCCCTAAATCTGGTAGACCGCAAACGGCAAGAAATGATGAGAATCGTCAGAGATTAGCAAAGAGTGTGGCCGAGGATCCATCCACATCAGTAAGAAGGGGATCAAGTCAAATTGGGGTCTCTCGATTATCTCTCCACAGAATTCTTCATTAAGAGAGTAAATTTCCATATAAAATTCACATGGTGCAAGAGCTTCAGCTAAACGATCCGGAAAAAAGGCTGAAATACGCCATGCAATTCCAATATTGTGCCAAGGGGGATCCAAACTTTTTCAAAAACCTCATTTCATCCGATGAGGCCCATTTTCATCTTAATGGGCTCATAAATAAGCAAAATTGCAGGATTTGGGGATCAGAAATCTCCACGCAACAGCACAACGGCAATTACACATTCAAAAATGTACAATATGGCGTGGAGTAACGGCGGATGAAGCAATCGGAGTGGGTGGACATTTGAGTAATATCATATTTCATTACAAAAATTAGACCTTGTGAAAAACATACCCTATATTAAGTTGTGTAAATAAAATTAGAATAAGTAGACTATAATATGTTTCCATATCTCAGAAAATCACGGAGAGGCTCATATATCTACATATGAAAATTGGTAAGCATACCTTAAATATTGAGGAAGTTGATCAAATTTAACAACTGTCAGCTTCTTTTGGGACACCCTGTATATATATAATTATTTTGCTAGGTGTCGCATTGAAATGTTTGCAACCTAGCCCTCGAATCCCTCTTCTGATGAAAAGCATTAGGATTCGAAATATTTAAGTATAAAGAGCATATAACGCCGCGTCTCAATTACTGTGTGTGCCTTATTACATTGACACATAAATCTATGTATGCCAACATATTGCTTTGTATTGACTATGATTGCAATAATAAATATACATAAATGGATATAATGTGTGTGTGCGTGTGTGTGTGTGTGCGTGCGTGCGTGCGCGTGTGTGTGTGTGTGTGTGTGTGTGTGTGTGTGTGTGTGTGTGTGTGTGTGTGTGTGTGCGATTTCAAAACCGACTTTTACAAATTAATCCTTCAATTCTTTGCCAGCATTAGTACCCTTGAAGGCCAGTATATAAAAAAATAATAACATTTAGACAATAGAAGTCGAACTGCTTTTTCTAAGAATCCTTGAAAGGATGGTGAGGATAATGGTTAATGTAGTATTTCACCGCAAACAAATGGCAATCTCGAATCCGGGGAGGGCTGTAAGGAAGTTTATCGCTGGATCAACCAGAAAAGAAAGGAACAAGAATAGTATCACTTTCGTTCTTTATCACACCAAACGAGGTTTCATTCGGGGTCATAAATCTGAACAGGGCACAGGATTTGCTGAAGTGATGCATTTGTGTAGAAGGAGAAGGTTGCCCCCCCCAAGTGGGTAGAGGTAGGGTCGAAAGGAAAGTAGCGACTCATAAATTGAACAGAGAATCTTGGAGGATGTCTTTAAAAACAATCAAGACAAATAAGCCTGCGCAATGAACTCAGCAGATGTGGGAGCATCATTTAGAAAGACCGAAGGGATTAGCAATTGTGGAAGTAAAACCGACATTTTTGCTTTTATCTATCTACATATCAATCTATATATAACTTACCATTTTTTGTTTTCATCAAGCATGTTCAGATCTATCCCTGTGTGTGTATATTATCATGTTCATATATATTTATACATCTTACATTCCTCCCTCTCTCTCTCTCTCTCTCTCTCTCTCTCTCTCTCTATCTATCTATCTATATATATATAAATATATATCTGCATATGTACTTTTATCTCATGTTCGCACACACACACACACATATATATATACTTTAAATTTGTCTTTACATAAGCAAAAAATGTGTTGCTACACAGTCATGTACATGTTTCGGTCTTCTAGTTTTTAGTACCTAGAGACCTCTTCACGCAAAAACGCTTTTTATCCAAAAGCAGAATTAAGCGTTGTTGCCCGGGGAGGTCTCTAGTTACTAAATACTAGAAGACCGAAACATGCTCATGACTGTGTAGCAACACGTTACTGCTTAGGCAAAGACAAATTGAAAATGTAATTTGCTCTACCCCGGTATTGAGCACCCTTGCATTAACCCCGTTATATTTCACTGGCTACCTTACCTTTGAAAAATAGCGCCTTCAAATTACATATATATATATATATATATATATATATATATATATATATATATATATATATATATATATATATATATATAACTACCATTTTTTTATAGAAATACGGCATAATCGCGTTGACACACCGGTTCTCGTCAGAGCACTGAAGTTAAGCAGCGTCGAGCCTGGTTACTACTAGATGGGTGAGCATTTAGGAATTCTAGGCACTAGATGTGCTCTCCGCTTATCTCGGCATTTGTTTCCAGTCGTCCTGCACATATACTTCACTTGCCACTGGTATTTAACAATGTCGACTTATGAGAGGTTTGGCTGGAGATTGCTCACCTCCCGTCACAAAAATTTCACGTGCGGGCACCCCTTCGTGGGCATCCATAGTCTGTCAAAGTCTGAAGGAGCCTGTGTTATATATTTGCACAAGTAAAATCCAAGTTGGAAGATGACCCAAAATAATCCAAAGGCAGAAATCCATGGAAAAATTCACAAAAATGTGTACAAGGGAAAAAAATTCTAATAATATTAAAAAAAGAAAAATAAGATATGCTTTTCACTCTACTGTCGATACATAGATATAGATAAGAAAGATCAGGGAAGAAGAAGAGGAGAAAAAATATAAATGGTGATAGAATTAAATAGAAAATAGAAAAACAAATGCCAAAATGACCCAGAAATATATATAATATAAAGCTGAATGTGTGTGTGTGTGAGAGAGAGAGAGAGAGAGAGAGAGAGAGAGAAAGAGAGAGAAACGTTTATTTAAAATTCTATCGTTCAAACTAAACATTTCGAAGGAATGGAATTCAAATCATTTAAAAAAAATAAAAAAATTAATGATTTTCTAGAATATTTTTTTTCTGAAATTCAACAGATTATGGTAGAAATTAATAAGATTTGTTTTGGTTTCAAAACATAATAATATTAAATTTGCGTGTTTTGTATACGAATTCATAGTAAACATAAAGATGAATGCCATCTCAGCATATATAATGTTAAAATTTAGAAGGATTGTGGCCATTTCATTTGCATTGCATAAAATGATATCCGGGTTTCATTAGGCACAAAAATATGTTTTCTCATGTCTTTTTGAAAACTGCATTATATATATATATATATATATATATATATATATATATATATATACATATATATACATACATATATATATATATATATATATATATATATATATATATATATATAAAATTGAATATCGAAACATTTGTGAAAATCATATCATTTGCTGATTTTTGGTAGATTTTTAAAACACCTGTATGTCTACGCATTAAAAGTGGTCACTGCTTAAGAGCATTGTTTTAAGGTGTCGATAATGTAAACAGGAGTTGAGTCTCACATTTTCGATTATTCTTTTACGCTGGATTTTTTTATTTATTTATTGATCAGCAGTTTATTTTAGGCTTCTTCTTTTGAATGGTACAAATGTTATAATAATATTAACCTGTATTAAATTACATCGTGTTACATGCTGGGTAAGTTTTAAGTCGCTCTTTGGTGATGTCTCGTTGTAATTAAGTTAGAAAATGAGTCTCCACACATAAAATAAATTTGAAAAAATGCATTCCCTCCATTTGCATGTATAGAAATGTCAAAAGAGAATTTGCTGAGTAAAAACGAACATACCGCACATGAATTTTCAGTAAAAAAAAATGCATTCTCACAAACAAAGGCAATAAAATAAATGTTTACGAAGCCGTATTAAAAAAGGACTGGAACCATTGGTTGTCTGCTTGTCGTACTCTTTCAGCGAAGGAGAAACCGTTGTAGATTGTGGTAATTGTACTGAAAAAAAATGTGATATTCAGCAGGACCATCTGACTCTTAGCGATGCCCGGAAACTTTAGCAACGAAAAATTAGTGATTTTCTCAAGGTAGGAAAATTGTGTTATTATGGGATACATATCGATAGAAAATGAATTTCAGAATCGTTCCCGCGGTGATGTAGTTTTAAATAATTGTTAACCCTCTACTACTTAAAAAAGAACGTTGTTCTGTAGTTTAAAGCAAATAAAATCGATTCTTTTAAATGCTCGTTCTATGAAAATGACTATTGCTTTCAATTTGAATATTAATAAAAAGTAATAAATTCAAATACAATCACAACAATAAATCCATCATAATGCATGTCGGTGTCTTCGTAAATAAGTCAGCCATTTTCATATTGTGTTAATTGCTGAAAAAATCAATTACTTTATGACTGATCGAAATTTGAATAGAAATTGAAGTCTTTAAATAATCGAATAAAAAGTTCATTTATTTTTTAAATCTTGAAAATTTTACCGCAATTTAGTTCTGACCGTTTGGGACAATAACGTTACGTAAAATAGTATTAAATAATACTATGTTCCTTCAGATATTCTAAAATAGTATTAATTATAACTATATTGTTTCACATATTCAAAAATAGTATTAACGAATACTATATCCCTTCAAATATTGTAAAACAGTATTAACTAATACTATATTCCTTCCAATGTTGTAAAACAGTATTAACTAATACTATATACCTTCAAATATTGTAAAGTAGCATTAACTAATAATATATTCCTTCACATATTTTAAAATAATATTAACTAATACTATATTTTTTCACATAATCTAAAGTAGTATTGACTAATACTATATTCTTTCCCATATTTTAAAATAGTAATAACTAATACTATATTTTTTCACATATTTAAAAATGGCATTGACTAATAATATATTCTTTCACATATTCAAATCTAGTCATCACCAGTGATTGCTCACTAACAGTAACTGGTAGTTTCCCCTGTAGTCTGAGTCACAAGTCTCCCTATATTTCCAGTACTCGCCACCTCTTTCAATAAGCTTTACAAATGAATTCACATCATCGCAACAGGTTGTTGCCATTCACATTCCGCTGGTAATGCCCAGTGATCATCACTGGAATTTGTCTAGCCAAAAATCCCTCATTAGCACTCATCTAGGCAAGGTCTAGTTAGTGCTGTCTCTCTTCGATCTTTCCAGTTTTCTCGATCCTTCTTCAGTATTTGTTGCAGTCTCAGTTGATGTCGACACTACAATTATTTTCTGGGGTATATTAATATTACTGTTGCTGTTGTTGTCGTTATTGTTGTTATCATCATCATTATATATATATATATATATGTATGTATGTATATATATATATATATATATATATGTATATATATGTATATATATATATGTGTATATGTATATATATGTATGTATATGTATGAATGTATATGTATATATATATGTATATAGATCTATATGTATGCATATATATGTGTATATATATGTATATATATATGTATGTATATATATGTATACATATATGTATATATATACATATATATACATATATAATATAAGTATATACATATATATATACATATATATACATATATATACATATATATATATGCACACACACATATATACACACACATATACATATATATATATTCTTGGTAAAATTATATATATATATATTTTACATAAACGTCACCACTTATCAAGGCCGATAAGCCACTCAAGGATAAGGGTTAAAGAGTGTAGAGTAGTCAAAAGGACAATATAGTAATCGATAGTAATGGAAGTTCGGTAAATTTGTTAACTTAAGTGGAACGGCTCATCAGAAATTTGTTCACGCTGGACTTGAAGACAACCATATTATAGAAAGCTGGAAAGCAGGAAAACGGAAGACAATTCCACAGGCGTACAGTTCTAAGAAAGAAGCTTTGATCATGGAATCTATGTTTAGGTTTAGGTACAGATAAAGAGTGGGGAAAATTATTGATAGTGTTTTCAGCTAGTCTAGTGTTTCTTATGAAAGTTTGGCGAGGGGGGGACTATAGATTGAAGCTCAGTTGAAACTTTCCATGAAAATAACGATAAAGCAGAGACAAACTCGCAACATCTCTTCTATGAGACAGAGGTTGCAGCGAAGAGAAAAGGACATCTCCCATCAGGCCACGAAGTCTATTTTGAACCCTATCAAGGCAGGACAAGTCTTTTCTAGCAGCTCCTGCCCATATGTGGCAACAGTACTCCATCCTTGGACGTATCTGACTCTTATATAGATAGAGAATTGCATCAGCAGTGAGATATCTACTGGATCGATAGAAGGATCCGACCATTTTTCCAGCGGCCTTGGCAATAGATTTGATGTACGTATTCCATTTAAGATCAGGAGTAAAGGTCAAGCCCAGAAGCCTGTCAAAACTTGAGGCCTCTCTAAGACGAGAGCCATTCATTTTAATTGATGCCAGATGGAGATCAGAACGTTGATGATGTAAAGATAGAAGCTTGGTTTTAGATGCATTAAAAGTAACCAGCCACTCCTTTCCCCATTGTACAACGTGATCAAGACCAGAGGAGAGAGAATCGGAGAGAACTTGGTCGTTTACTGTCTTAGATGTGCTACCATAGATGGTAGTGTCATCAGCAAAAATGTCTACGAATGATGTATATATATATATATATATATATATATATATATATATATATATATATACTATTGGTAAAATATATTTTGCATATGAATAAGACCCCTGTGGAATTTCCACAGGTCCCGCTATTTATTATTATTATTATTATTATTATTATTATTGTTATTGTTATTATTATTATTATTATTATTATTAGTAGTAGTAGTAGTAGTAGTAGTAGTAGTATCCATATAATAATAAACTAATGTAATGCGTATGTGTGTTTCACTTTTCACGTATATTAAAACTATGAAATAGTTCGATCAGATAATATATAAATATATAAAATCCGATTTAAGCATTTTAAATTGAATTCTTCCAAAATCGAATTCAATCTTTCTGTCGGCTTAAAAAATATAAGTTTAAATAAATACATTTAAAAATGATATCCGCTGTGTTGATTTGAAGAATATCTTGGTGACAGTTATTTTTTACGGTAAAAATGACAGAAAATGAATATTATTCATCAAACTTTTACAATTTTAGCTAAAGAAAAATACATATGGAGGAGGTATATTTGTTTTATTTTTTGAAAGAGTATTTTATCAACAATGCCAATTATTTTTTTGACAAAGGAAGAGAGAGTAATTAAAACAGTATTAACACTGACAAGCATGTATAAGTTCAATAAAATATAAGACTATGTACAATGAATTACACAGATTGATCTAGAAAACATCGTGAAAATTCCACATGCCCTTGCTAGTTATTATTTAGTTCTCAGCCAGGATATCGTCAGGAATTACTGACTGACAACAATCAGTGGTGTGGCAGCAGTCTTCACAGATGTTCATTAATCTCCACCGCTTTTGATCCCATTTGCAAATTAATTTGCGTTAACCCAATCACCATTTATCACTGACTTGACATTTATAGCGGCTATTGGTCTTCACTGGAATTTGAGTGGCAATAAGCTTCCCCAAGGTCCCAGTCCTCTTCGCATTCTTCCACTGGAGGCATGGTTAGTGCTTTTTCTCCTCGGTCTTTCCAGCCTCATGGACCCTTCGCCTATTTGATGTGGTTCCAGTCGCGCTGGCGCCTGTTTTTATTTTCTTTTTCTTTTTAATTAAGAAGAGTGAAGTGAGAGGGAAGGAAAAGAGAAGGGAGGAGAAGAAGGGCAAATAGGTACTTTTCACTTTTTTTGTACCAGTTCTCTTGATTGCGTCTTTTTGTTTTAGTCTTGTTGTAGTTTCTACATGCCTGCTTAGAATGTGTCGTTTATGTGCGCTCAAGGGTTTTCTACACTCAAGGGTTTTTGCTTAATATTTCAGCTGTTTTGAGCATTATCGTGTTCGTTGCATAATCCCAATCTTCCCGTCGATTCCGATTTCTCTTAGTCTTTTCTCCGAGTCTTTTGGGACTGTTTCTAATCCTCCTATAATTAGTGGTATTATATTGATTTTCTTCAGGTTCCATATTCTTTTACGTTCTCTGGCAAGTTCCGCATATTCGTTTCGTTTTTCTGTCTCTTCACTCTGTGGTCTGCTGGATGGCACAATCTACAATTTGGCAGTTTCTTCTTCTTCTTCTTCTTCTTCTTCTTCTTCTTATTATTATTATTATTATTATTATGAGTGTTGTTTGTTATCGTCTTTGTTGTTGTCGTTGTTGTTGTTGTTGTTCTTCTTCTTCTTATTATTATTATTATTATTATTAGTGTTGTTATCGTCTTTGTCATTATTATTATTATTATTATTATTATTATTAATAATAATAATAATAATAATAATAATAATAATAATAATAATAATAATAATAATAATAATAATAATAATAAAAAGACTCTGATTCCGATTGTGTGAAATGCGAACTGGACATTGTTGTTCCCATGACTCGATTAGCGCATTGTTTTATGAAAACACTTTGTTTCCTGCAATACAGGAAATGGTATGGGATCTCCCCGGCATAATGTCCGGACCAACTTGTATTATTGTGTCGACCAAATTAGCACAAACAATGCATGATATACATTTCTAACAACGCGTACTTATTAAATAACAAAACAGGTTTTGTTTTATTGTATTATCAGCGAAAAGAATCGACGTTGCTTGGCAACAATAACTTGAAAGTTTAGGGCAAATCTTTAACAAATATTTCCCATTTTCTTTTGCTTGTGTTGTGTTCGAGTGTGTGTTTAGAATGATATTTTAGAAGTCTGACATTTAGCATTCTCCAGCTGCTAACAATGCGGAAGCATTCCACTCTTACGTATTCCTAGTGACAGTGGTACACACAAGTATACAGCCACCGGAAGGTTTACGCTGTAGAAATACTA
Organism: Euprymna scolopes; assembly: GCF_053919585.1. Taxonomy (NCBI): domain Eukaryota; kingdom Metazoa; phylum Mollusca; class Cephalopoda; order Sepiida; family Sepiolidae; genus Euprymna; species Euprymna scolopes. The sequence continues at coordinate 65,424,018 of NC_136484.1, read as the reverse complement.
ACTGAATACGCATATTGCAAAATTAGTACTTGTGTAAGTACAATGAAATGTGATTTTTCAAAATAATCTCACTTACTGTAAACATTGTCGTCACCAAGAAGTTCTTTTCAGTGCGATGTTTGTACGTTCATTAATTCTTTAGTTCTGTCATGTATTGGAACTCTACGCCGGTAAGTAGAGATTATGTTAACTACTATGAATTTCGAGAGTTTTGCATTAAATGTCGGAACAACATGACGGCAAACGGAGATGAACCTAGTGCACCTGTAGCAGTCGATGTTTACACATCCAAATACAAAATTCAAATGTCCAGAAGAAAAATTTTTTATATTTTTAACCAATCAGAAAACTTTAAAAATAAAAAAAAAACGGAAATTTATTTGAAACTAGCCTGGGTGCCCGGCGTTGCCCGGGTGTTTGGAGGTGTGCGTTGAGCAAAAAAAAAAAAAAAAAAAAAAGAAAAAAAGTGGTACTAGGTAGGCAGGCTCGAACCTGTATCGCGAAGAAGAAAAAGAATGTAAAAAAAAATCGTGACGTCTTCACTGATCCCATCGCCAAACCGAACATGATATTGGTTTAAAGCCTAAACAATCGAAAAGTAAGGATGGCTTTTGAAAATATCTGCGAAAAAGCGACCCCTCCCTGTAAAAAAAAAGTGTCCAGTTGAGAATGTTTTTGGCCAATTTTCCGATATTTGTGGTCCGAAAGGTCGAGCTACAAAAGGATACCAATCTCGTGAAAATAGGTTGCCTCCGTCTAAAGTTTTAGGAATACATACATACATACATACATACATACATTTAAACAGACAGTTGAGATTTGTATTATAGATAGTCTTTCTGGGAGCTACCTCTTTCCTTAAAAGAACAGATTTTTCTTCAATAAAGCAGTGGAACCCAGTTGATCCGAATCTGCGGATCGGTGTCGCTGGCCGCCCCTCTGTGAGCGCCCATTTCTGCAACATTTCTCTTCCTCACACACACAATCATTAAGGAATATATAGACACACACAACTCACGGTCTCATTATCATCTGGAAATTTGTATAAATTGTATATTCCCAATATTCTCACTAAGATTAATGTAAAAACGGATGAACATTAACTCTTATAAACAACTTTCAATGAATTGCAATTTACTTAATTGAGTTTTGAATACGATTTTCCTGATCTCTGAAACTCACAGCTCTTACTTAATCCATTCCGAATTCTTATAATGTTTCAGCTAATGAACCTCCTTTATTTTTAAAGAACTCTAAAAATATTCACGAACATTTTCTTTTCCTATTGCTGTAAATCTTCCATTTTAAACATATATAAATTTCCCTTTTGTGAATATCCGCCTTCTTAACTTATTATTTTGTTTTGTTTATCGTAAAACATGTCTCTCGTAAAACCTTTTCACAAAATATTTCTCTGAATCCGACTTATCTAAAAAATACTTCTCTCCTGACAAAATACCCTAAAGTAAAACCCCAAAACTAGTGTGAACACAACCCGAAAAAACTGGTAACCGCCATCTCCTAAACACCCAGGGATTAGAGGCTCCTTGTTGCACTATGTCCAAGTAATATGAGCTAGTGTTTGGTGCACTAATGTAGATGTGACAGGAATACTCCATGCATGAGGCGAATAGAGGTTGGACTTATATATAGTAGTAGAAGTTTTTGTTTATTCAAATAAAGAACGTAATATTATATTCGTTTGTCTTTTTTTTATTTAGTAGTATGTTGATACCGTAAGGATATTTAAACTACTTATCTAAATGATTACGTCGAGGGGGGAGCAGGAGAGTATAAAAGTTCAAGTTGACACGGTGGAGTCATGAAAAGTTGTATTAATTTGAACGGGGGTCACAGGGAATCTATTTTTTTTATTATTCACGAGCACATTTTCCCTCAATTATTAAGTTGAACCGACTAAAACGTTAATTTTCTTTCTTATTATTCTTCTTTTTTTTTGTTGCCTAAACTTATATTTTAAAACGAATATATTTCTCATCATCAAGAACAACAGTTCTTTATGACGTACAAATATGTTAACATAAACCGTCTCTATTTTGTGGTTCTAAGAATAAAGACATCGTTTTTATTTTTTTTCCTTTTTTTACATATTGGACTCACCACTTATTAAGTCCTAGAGGTACTCAGATATAAGGGTTAGTGAAACGGGAATGATTTCCAGTCGGAAAAATGTAGAACTTTACGAAAGTACGTTTTTAAAGAAATGGTTAATACAAATGTGCGTGGTCTTATACCACGCACATTTGTGTTAACCATTATTAACCAGAAAGAAAAAAAAGATCGGTATTTTTTACGACCTGCTCCAGCATAGTATAAACACCCCCAAACACCCCATGTTAAGAATGGTTTAGGAATAAACACCTCCCCCAACCAATCCATGTTAAGAACGGCTTTCGAGGTTGGCGTGTTTATTCCGTAATCCGTTCTTAACATGGAAAGGTTGGGGTGTTTATAATACGCTGGGGCACGTCGTAAAAATTTACCAAAAGATTATTTAGATTTGATTATTTCATTTTACTGCATATTAATGGTTTTCAGATGATTTATTGAATTCCAAATCCAGCCATTTCGGTATGAGTTTCAAGTTCTTTATTTCTTCAAATATTTATTCATTGCGTTTGGTTTGGTTGTTTTATTTTATTATATATCAATCGTTTTCGGCGTATTTAATACAGAATCCAGTAATCTTTAGAAAAACTTTGATTCGGTTGTTTTGTAAAGGAAACGTGTTGTTTTATCGTATTTTTGAGCTTTGTAGAGCATGATTGTGTTTTGTAACGGGAAGAAAAGTAAAACAATAACATTTAGTGCATTTTAAGTCAGGGAGCCGGTATCTTCATGCAGCCTGATCTAGTAGCACTAAAAAAGTTCGTTATCAAAAGAACATTAAAAAAAACAACAACAACACGCCTAAAATGAGTATAAGCACGATGTGGTTGCGTTCCGAGATTGAGTGGAATTCTTAGTTCAAGTGCAGATAACATTCCAATGAAATCGTTCAGAAACAGTGTTTTCTATCCGTTTATACTGATTGTATTATTTAGGTGGGGCAGAGTTTGTCCTCTGATCTTAAAGAGTTATCTTTAGCTTAACAAAACACAGACTCCTAACAAGTGGACCCGGTGCATGCCTATTGTTAATTTCAACTATATCTTGACACGGTTTAATTTCCACACAGAGGATGCACCAATATATGAAATTATTGTGGGAAAACAACAAAACAACAAAACACACAGACACAGACACAGACACACACACACACACACACACACACACACACACACACACACACAGGAAAAACTGTTCACATATTCAGAATAAAGTATACACATGTGGGACGTGAGTTGTATGTCTTTGAACCTGTTTTGTATTTGCTCAAATCGTGGATTGGCTTTGATTAAATGCCTTAAAATAAAATTGGTACACTCCTGTTTTTATGCAGCATGTGGTGTTCGTTAGCAGGAAAAAAACAATGGCTACTACTTCTCTTTATAGGTTTTTTATCTTGTCACCAAATATGTAAATGAAATGCTTCCGGTTTTGAATAAAAATGCTGATTTTACATAGATTCAGGCACTTTTGCATTTGGATGTTGGAGCAGCAAGTTTTGATAGTGGAATTGCGAGTTTTGACAGCACATTTACAAGGTTTGAGTTGCAAGATTTTACAACAATTATGAGTTTGGTGCTAGCAAGGTTTGACAGCAGTGTGTCATATTTAACCTCGGGAATTGTAACTTGGAACATGTAGAATAGTTAACTCTTTACTATTTAACCAGAAAGGCAAGAGATGTTCTCGATTTGATTATATTTACCAATTAAATCAAGTTCACCAACCATGATTAAATTTATTAATCCCTTCATGCGCTGCATACTTAAAACTTCTATTTTAAGATCGTTTTCGTTTTACGAGGGGCGTGCAATAAATAATGCCTCTAGCACACTTCCAGTTGTCTGATCTAGCTGAAATTTTGCATATGCAATGATTTATATCTCTACGGGTTATGTGGCAAATTACAGCTCTGAACTAACGAGGTTTCTGTTTTACAGGTGTTTGAACTGAGTCAGGTGTGAAATGGAGCCTGTTGAATGTCGAGCAGTGATCCGGTTTTTGTATTTGAAAGGACGCACACCACAGTAGACTTTTAATGAAATGAAAGAAACTTATGGTGATAATGCCCCATCATATGACCTTGTAAAATGCTGGAATCGTGAATTCAAACGGCCGAAAGTCTGTGAAAACAGCTCCCAGACCTGGTTGCCCCCCTTCTGCCATTGATGAGGCATCTGTCCGTCAAGTTGAGGTTGCCATTTTGAAGATCGGCGCATTACTATTCGCCAAATAGCTCAAGACGTCAAGATTAGTACAGGGTCTGTGGAAACTATCATTCATGACCATTTGCATATGCATAAGGTGTCTGCAAGATGGATTCTCAGGTTACTCACACCATTCCAGAAGTGAGAACGCGTCGAGAAGATGAGTCAATGTTTTTTTTTTTAAAACCTGGGTCCATCACCATGATCCAGAGACGAAAGCCCAGTCAATACAGTGGAAGCACTTGGACTCACCACCTCCAAAGAAGGCAGGGGTGCAGCTCTCCGCTGGCAAGATTTCCTGGCAAAGGTACCATAATTACAGAAGCCTATTACGCTTCACTTTTGAGGAAATTAAGGGAAGCTATCAAAATCAAGAGGCGGGGTAAGATCAGCAAAGGTACTCTCCTCCAGCAGGACAATGCTCCGGTCTACAACTCGCATGTCGCCAGATCAGAAGCACGGGCGTGTGGTTATGAAATATTCCCCCTTTCTCCCTACTCTCCTGACCTTGCACCCTCTGACTCTCACCTCTTCCCAGCCATGAAGTTGTTTTTGAACGGAAAGCGTTTCCCTGATGATTTCTGGAGTCACGTCGTGGTTGGAGGACCAACCTTGGGTGTTCTATAAAAACGGGCTCCAGAGCTGCAGCAAACGATGGGAGAAATGCATAACTCTGGATTGTTCTTATGTAGAGAAAGACTAATAACTGTGCCAAGTCTCGTTGCTCTACTGCTATGTGAAGTCGGTCAGAGGCATTACTTATTGCACGCCCCTCGTAATCTGTTGGTAAGAATTCTGGAGAGTAATGTTAGAAGAAATACTTTTTAATAAGTAATCCATAATATAAATCTCACCTGTCTGTTTAAATGTATGTATATATTTATGTATGTATGTATGTATGTTTGTCTCGCAAACATTGTCGAAAGATACGACGGATTTTCATGAGATCAGTATCATTTTGAAGTTCCACGCTTTAGACAACAAATATCGAAAAATTGGGCCAAAACATTAATTCCTTCACCCGAATTGGACACTTTCCTACAGGGAGAGGTCGCTTTTTTCGCCGATATTTTCAAAAGTCATCGCTCTTTTCGATTGTCTAATCTTAATTTAATCTTATGTCACTTCCGGTTTGGCGATGGATGCAACAGCTAACGCGTCATTCTTTTTTTTTCATTTTCTTTTCCTCCTCCGCGTTCGAGCCTGCCTGCCTACTACCACTTTTTTGCGCTCGCAATTTTCCTTTTTTTTCTTTGCTGAACCAACACCCTTACAAACACCTCTATTTTCTTTTCCGCCTTCGCATCATGGGTTCGAGCCTAGCTGCCTACTACAACTTTTTTTTTTTGCTCAACACACACACACTCGGGCAACGCCGGGCATCCAGCCTAGTTTATTTTTAAGCGAACTTAAAAGCTGAAGCGGCAGCGAGCCAGCAAGGCAAACCAGTATATATAATTTTGCTTTTACGTATATATATATATATATATATATATATATATATATATATATATATATATATATTGTATGTATTAATATTGGAAATTAGGGACTTTTAACATACCGATTAAAAAATAGTGGTCACGTTAACGTCAAAACGACCTGCTAAAATCTTTCTGTCTGACAAAGTGGGCCTACGAAAAACGATAGAAATCGCTTCCAAATTTTAAGATGCGATAGATAATCAATCCTATGAAAGATCTCATACCACTCCATTTTGTATTTGTTAACACAGCTGCATTAGCTGATAACTTCTGCCAGTAGATGATTCTAAAACAGAAGCATAGAAGCGGTATAAGGAGCGAGGTGATTTTAAACAGGATATGATTCTTAAACTAAGTTTCCAAGTGTAGAATAGTTCAACCAATATTACCAGCATTGCATTGGGATTTAATCTAAAAGTAGAACATAAAGCAACAGACAAGAAGCAACCACATGCATCATTCCATATTCCAATGAATACAATAAATCCAAGTTAATTTAACGTAAAAATACATTTTAAAGCGTAAAAACATCGGAATGACTTTGGTTGATGCAGTTCGGCATGTTAACCTTTTTGTACACTCAACTTTTGTACTTTTTTTCTATCAGTTTGACAAGAAAGTTCTTGCGGTTTCTCACTTTTAAATTCAGGTGAACATATCTCGGTTCAAACAAAATCTATTGCTCGAAATGAGCACCATCAGAATTAACACACTTTTGTCAACGCAAAACAAGTGTATTTATGCCGGTCACGTTAACATCTTGCGTTTTGGTGGCGATGAAGTCGCTGAAGGCGATTTTGATATCGTGTAGGTTTTTGAAGCATTTCTCACGCAGAAAGTTGTTGAGATTCTTGAAAAAAGTGGTAGTTGGTTGGTGAGAGGTCTGGGGAGTATGACGGATGAGTTTTGCAGCCCAATTCGTTCAGCTTCTGCAGTGTCAGTTTAGCAACGTGCGGTCAAGCATTGTTGCGGCAGAGAATTGGGCCTTTTCTGTTGACTAATACTGAATGTTGTAATCGAAGTTTCTGATGCATTTCATCCATTTGTTGACATTATGCCTCCACTTTATGGTTTTGCTTGCATTAAAACAAACTGTAATGGATGAGACCGGTCACAAACCACCAAACAGTCAGCATTACCTTCTTTCGGTGCAAGTCTAACTTCGTGGAGCTTAGTTGGCGTCTAACCACTAAACTGAGCGTCGCCGGTTGTCATAAAGCACCCACTTTTCATCGCAAGTAACAACTCGGTCGAAAAACGGGGCATTCTTGTTGCTTAAAAGAAGGGAAGATGACACTTCATAACAGCATTACTTTTGGTCGTCGTTCAATTTTTGAGACACCCATGTTCAAGTCTTTTGTGTTTGCAATCTCTTTCAAGTTGTTATGTTGTCAACATTCGATTGCAGATCACTATGCTAATCATCTTCCAGTCTCTCGTCGCCACCATGAAAATTCTTAAACCACCGCTGTGCTGTGCGTTCACTAGTGGTTCCTGTGCCAAACGCTTGGTTGATATCACAAGCTGTTTCAGCAACTTTTCAGCCTAGCTTGAATTAAAAAAAAAGAAAATTCAGCACAGTTGCTTTTTTCCTCTTGTATTCAACGTTCTGAAAAGAAGACATAATTAGTTAAAAACAATTGTAATTTAAACAATAGGAAAGAGAGTAAAACACTCTTTAAAATGATATATAATTCAAATGTATTATAACGAAAACCTATTTGCAAATACATCATTTAAAATAAAAATTAAAAATTCCGCAAGAACTTTCTTCTTAACCAAATATTTGTTTGTAGATAACCAGTAGACGTAAGTGTCACGATGATTTTTCCAGGGTGTTCTCTCTTATATAGCTGATTACAAAGAGATATCAAGAGTATTTAAATGCTGGTAGCTTATCCGTACGAGTTACACCAACACTACGTGCGTGCACAATATACACACAGGCATATATATATATATATATATATATATATATATATATATATATTTACATATATATACATATATATATATTAATGTGAAAGAGTATAAGAAACCTATAGCAATGCAAGGAACCGATTGTTAAAATTATGTGACGTATGGACAAAAATCGACAAACGAAAGAGGGTCTTGTAGAGGTTGTCTTTATATCTTCATATATTCAGTTAACAAACAGTAAAAAGGCATACTGTTTTAGGTAAGCGAGATGGTAGACATCTTGTATATATCATCATTTCATTTGGAAGAAAGGGGCCAATGTTTCATTGATTTTAACGATATTCCTTTTGGCCCTTTTCTTATTTATCAACAATATAATTATATATATATATATATATATATATATATATATATATATATATATATATATATATATATATATATATATAGTGAGTAAATGGTAAATGTTAAAAAAACCGTTAAAGTGCTCAATACTAATGTAGAGCAAAATATATAGTGGAAACATATGTAACTTAGCAGATTAAAAACGGTAATATATATATATATATATATATATATATATATATATATATACAAGCATGACCCATTTATCATTGTTACCAATCGAAGTATGACACAAAGCTCCCGTCCCGTAAGCAAATTAAACTACGAAAAAAATAGCAGCCACTATCATACGTGTCACAAATGTAATCATCTGGCTTCCGCAGTCGACCATTATCTGGCAGTGGATATCTTTTTGCATTCTTGGACACCGGCATCCATTGTTGCCTGTGGGAGGGACAGTGATGATATCTGACGGTAATGGCTGTTCGGAGGTTGTTGTTTGCATTTACCCGCGTTTAATGATGGACACTGGCTATCTTTCTAACTGTCAATGTCTGTTTGCGGTATTCACTGGCGGTCAGTGATGTTTTTAGGCGGTAACATGCATTTAGTGATTGTCGGTCACTATCGACCATGACCAGTGTCGAGCCGCATATGAATGCTTTGAAATGAAATGGCATGTCTTCAATATTCGTGCACTGTCATCCATTAACGGCTACTGTTGTACACTTTCAATCAAGACGCTGAATGACAGTGGATTTTAGGTGATTACGGTCACTAGTGGATAGTGGCGGCCAATAGTATATGTGGGGAAAATAGAGAAGACTTACCGCAAAAACGTGCTCACATCTGTCTTTCTTGCGGACTGAGAAGGAAAACCGAAAAGATCCAAGAAGGCGACCGTGGTCTTTTAATGTCCACGGCCTCGCACAGTTCTCGAAAAATCACGTCTCACACGTGATGTTGAGGTGCGCCCAAGCACCATAAAAGCAGGTTGCTTGCAGAAGCGTTCAGACCTGTGTAGAGTGAACATCGTCAGACTTTTCCGAACTTGTTTACATTGGACTTGAAGGCAGCGACATTATAGTCGGTCAAGAAGCAAGCCAGCAGAACAGTGTTCTATATGCGAGCTGTTTTAAGAAAGAAGCGTACAGTATTAATGCTAGTGTCCCTCAGGAGTCCATCCTGGGCCCAACTCTTTTCCTGATCTACATTAAAGATCTTCCAAATCCCATCCTTACATTATTTGTAGACATTTATGCTGACAACACTACCATGTATGGTAGCACATGTAAGACAGTAAACGACCAAGTTCTCTCCGATTCTCTCTCCCCTGATCTTGAGCACATATTACGATGAGGAAAGGAGTGGCTGGTTACTTTTAATGCATCTAAAACCAAGCTTCTCTCTTTACATCATCAACATTCTGATCCACATCTGGCATCAATTGAAATCAATGGCTCTCGTTTTCAGGAGGCCTCGAGTTTTGACAAGCTTCTGGGCTTGACCATTACTCCTGATCTTAAATGGAACACGTACATGAAATCTGTTGCCAAGGCCGCTGGAAAAATGGTGGGATCTTTCTATCGATCCGGTAGATATCTCACTGCTGATGCAATTCTCTATCTATATAAGAGCCAGGTACGTCCAAGGATGGAATACTGTTGCCACATCTGGGCAGGAGCTGCTAGAAAGGACTTGTCCTGGCTTGATAGAGTTCAAAATAGACTTCCTAGCTTCTTAGGAGATGTCCTTTTCTCTTCCCTGCAACCTCTATCTCACAGAAGAGATGTTGCGAGTTTGATGTATCGTTATTTTCATGGAAAGTGTTCGACTGAGCTTCAGTCTATGGTCCCCCCTCGCCAAACTTTCACAAGAAACACTCATCTAGCTGAAACCACTATCAATAATTCCCCCCACTCTTTATATGTGCCTTAACCTAAACGTAGATTCAATGAACAAAGCTTCTTTCTTAGAACTGCACGCCTGTGGAATTGTCTTCCGTTTTCCTGCTTTCCGGCTGACGTTCAAGTCTAACGTAAATAAGTTCTTGATGAGCCGTTCCATATAAGTTATCAAATTTATCGAATTTTCATTACTAATGATTACTATATTGTCCAATTTCTACTGTACACTCTTTAACCCTTATTCTTGAGTGGCCTCTTGGTTTTGATAATGTGGTGATGCCTGTGTAATAAAAAAGACTTGTGTAGAGTGAGCATCGTCGTGTGAGTCGTCAGACTTTTCGTATTCAGTATACAATAGCTAGCAGTGGCGGTCACTGCTGTTTCGAACTGATTGTTGCTCGTTTAGGCGGTAACTGCTATGTTGTGAATACTTAACTAAAATATAAGGATTGATTCATTTTACGAAAAATGGAGGAATTGTATTTTATTATGAAGGGTGCATTGTTTCCTAGGTATTTTGTTTAAGAAAACATTTTTAAAAAACGGACGTCGAGCAATTGTCTATTAAGATCTCGTTTTACAATTTCATTCCTTACACTTATTCAATATCCTTTTTTCTTTATGTCATTTAATGAAAACATATTGACTATTTCATTTGTATTGTAAGCTATGGTAATGCATTAAAATGCGTTTATATATAAAACAATCAATGTGACGCAGATGGCCAAAGTAAGAATTACGTATAAAAAGTTTATTTTAGTTGTAATCGGGTACTGTATGAACGAATATCGCAATTAATTAGATTTCCGGCAAGTAATTTTTATGATATTAAGACGTTCATGGGCCCACGTTTTATCTAATACTTTAAAGTGTTCTCCATTTTTGGTCCACCGACCTAGTCAGAGTTGGACCTTAGAATTGACCATCGTCCGTTCGTCCAAAAATTGGACCTTAGAATTGACCAATAATTTCGACGATCGTGTTTATAACCACAGCTATAACAATAAACCAATCAGAAGCTTCCAAATTATTATAAAATAATGTCGAATTTTGGATTTAATCAGTTGCCGTCTCGTCTGTCTCGAAACGACTCAAGATCGGGACTGCATTGATACTTCGCCGCCATCTTTGTTACTAGGAATTAGCTAAAACTCAAAATCGTGACTGCATTGATTCTTCGCCGATTTATATATATATATATATATATATATATATATATATATATATGAAAAAAATTCAAGACTATTTTCAGCTAGAATATGTATGTGTGTGTGCGCGCGTGTGTGTGTGTGTGTGTGTGTGTGTTATGATCGCAATGTCGACAGTTAGCTGCAGTATATAATAATTTTAATGGTGTTTGAAATCACAAAATATTCTATTCCATCAGCGTGGAAAGGAACGACTTGAAATCTACGCGTTTGTTTTACGAGTCGATCATTTTTGCGTTGCTCAGCAGTGAGACGTGTTTCAGCACAACGCACGTGTCGTCTAGCCGTTTCGACGATGGCGACTGTTCGCTCCGTGCGCACAAAATATAGATCAAGTCCTAATATCCACATTTGTGTTAGTGAAAAAAAAAAAAAAAAAAAAAAAAAACGCACGCACGTGCTTATATAAATCGCCGTGTTATACCGTCGCTCGACTGAATAGGAATTCACGAGACAAAATATGTGTTACAAATTAGAGACTATACGTAACATCTGTTAATATCAGACCAAGATTATTTAAACTTACGTCGATCTTAAAGGCTTTTTTATGTGTATTACCTTGTCTGTCCAGGGGAAGGATTAGTTCATCACAGGTCGCCTGATGTGGCCTATCAGGAAATACCAATTTGAATCATATGGAGAAACATTGTATCCATTCAGATTGCATTCATTTGATGAGAACTGGATTATCTACTGCGAATCACTTTTATCTTCCCGCGCCTTGAAAAATAATTAGTTCGTTACGCAGCACATAAGGCACCTTTACCAAGGAATGCCGACAAGGTTTCTCAAGTAATTTTGTTGGCCAGGGTTCTCCAGATGTTTTCTTTTAGTTGTACTCACTTACATAAGAATATTACCATTGAATCGTAATGGACTATTGTCGTAAGAATCAAATTAATAAAGGAGACACCTTAAGGTGACTTATTTGAATATTTGCATATCCGTACTGTTGAGGAAACAAGGAATTGAAGGGAATTTCAAATACGTTATTAGGCCATAAATTTTTTTTTTTTTTTTTTTTGCATCCTGTCAAAAAAGAAGAGGCTAGCGGTTGGTGCACTCTTCAAAATGTGAGAATACCCAGTGCACTGATAGGTATATCAGAAATTTGGAGGAATTTTTGACACCCCTAACAGAAAATTGCGAAGAAAATATTTTAAAAAAACTCGTATTTTCTCTTTTTAAAGTGAGTTGTTTATTTTCTATATGGAATATACTTCCATAATAAACTATTAAAGTTGTTTAAAAAATAATAGAAATATTATTTTTATTTTTAAAAAAACAGTGTTTACAAAATGTTTACAAAATACCGGCGTACCTTCAGGCAGCCATTTTTTACGTAATAAAACCAATAGAATTTTACGAGTTAAATATTTTTCAATTTTTGAACTTTAAAAATCTATCAAAACTTTTCTATTGGTTCAATTTTTACGATATTTTCAGGGTCAATGTGAAATTTTATGCTCTTTCCAATAGACCAAATATAATATTTTAGAGAAATGTTTTTTTTCAAATTCACGCCCCCCCCCCATTTTGAAATGTCTATTAAAATTTTAATAATTAATTTATGTGCCAAAGTTTTATATATCACAAATTGAAGATAAAAGACTAATAAAGAAAATATTCTAATTTAAAACAAAAAAAGAAGAGATTTTTGGAAATTTACCTGTAAAGTCCAAAGTGTAAAAGTTTTTTTTTTTAAACCACGTTGATTTTCTTTTAAATGAAAGCTCATGTTATGCTTATATCGTCACGTAAATACCAGACGCTGACGGCAAATATTTCTATTTCATTGAATGTTTTCTTTTTTTAGATATTAAAAAAAAATTTAGTCGATAAAAAAATTAAAATATATCAATCAAAAACAAGTGTATTTCATTAAAAGAATTTTAAAAAATCGACGAAGCGGATTTTTTGTTCTAGGGGAAAAACCTTATAAGTGAATGTGCGTTTCCCTTTTAACTACGGAGGATGAAAAATACTAATTTTGGTTAACACACGCAATAAAAAAGGGACATTATTTATGTCTCTTGGACGAATCCGTATTTAATAAATTTCATTTTAGCAGCAGCAGCAGCAGCAGCAGCTCTTTATAGCTTCGTGCAAAACACGTTGCGAAAATGCGATTTTCTATGACCATCGCTTTAAAAAAACATTTTATTTAAAAAATACATTGAATTTAAAATATAAATATGGATAAATTCTTAACAATGAAGGATGGAAATACCCATTTAATAGTATATTTTTTAAGTAAGTGATTTTTGGCATGTACATATATACATATATTTATAAGCAAGTCAACATATGTTGCTTTTCTTTATATTTATTTTAAAGAAAACCGCTTTAAAAAAAACAAATATTGCATAATTTGCTATTAAACTTGTTATTTTTTTTTAATTTGGTCTTTGCTCCTTTAATTGAAGAAAAAATTAGGGTTTGAATTACATTTTTCAAGTAGTTATAAGCTTCGAAAAATTGTAAGTTGAATTATTAAAGTTCTGATCATCATTTTTAATGGCCACTTTCTGATACACCTAGTGCGCTGGCCTTTCAATCCCTGATTTCCGACCTTGTTCACATCTTCCTACGGTCGGATGGGGTGAATACAAACTTTTCTACGATAGGGAGCACGTTATTTAATATATACTGACAATAGAGACGCTTGTTTTTCCATGCATTATTGTTTAGGCTATTCGATCTACAAACATAAAATTTAGTAGTAATAATCTCCTATTCATACAGATTGTTTTAAGTGTTTCAGTGTTATATATACATACATATATATATATATATATATATATATATATATATATATATATATATACATACATATATATACATACACACACATATATATACATACATACACACACACACACACACATATATATATATATATATATATATATATATATATATATATATATATATATATATATATATTAGTGCTGAGACGACTAATCGGGACTTTTGGTGATATCGGAATCGGTATAAGAATCGGAAAAATTTGTGTCTAGTTTCCGATGCCCAAAACGATTTGTTTAATTATATTTTTATTTGAGTTTGTCTACCGGTTACAAAATACCAAAACAAATGGAATTTAAAATCTCTAAACTTATTTTTTCTAATGGTGTTTGCCAACCTTTTTTGACGTTGGATTTTACAATTTTGACCATTGTTTCTATATTCAAATTATTAACCTATATAGAATATTAAATTAATCTTCATCACTATTCAAATCGTGCAGCTCAGAATACATATCCTTTTCATGATTCATCCAATTCTCGCGTTGGATCAACTTTAAACAGTTGATGTCCTTATTTATGCTTTTTTAAAAAAATATTTTTAATTCTTATTTTTAATATATGTGCGTGGTGCTACCAGATCAGGCTGTTTGAAGGTATTGGCTTCTGGAGACGAAAGGCACCTGACATTGATGCGTTTTAGTTTGTCTGCTTCCGTTTGCAAAACTTAATTATGTTCTGCGAAACCAAAAACAAAAACAACACCCACCTTTTCCCCTCTTTTCCTTCTTCCTATTTTCCCTTTCTTTTTCTATCTCCCCCACTTTCTGACTGGTTTCCTAACTTAAAATGTACCAAGCATTAATACTGTAACCTTTTTCCCTCTCCCATTGCAAAACTCATGCATGTTCTGCAGGACAGCGAACAAAAACGATAAAATCCACTATAAACAAACAAACAAACCAAAAACAATAACTAGTGATTGACGATACAAAGAACTTGAAGAATAAACCCCTTCTACAAAATAACTGGATGCAACATGAATACTATTTCCAAAATTACTTGTTTTGGCATTAAATAAACCGAACAGGGTTGATATGCCGTGAAACAAAACAAACAAGCCAAACAAATACATGTTTATTCAAGATTTATGCTTGTTCATAATGATTTTTTTACTAAATATATTTCCTCTGAAGATCTGAGCCATTGCATAGCTTTAAATTTCTTGAAGTTCTTGGAATTCTTGTTTTTACACAATAAATTTTTTGTCTAAAAATTCCATATTTTTACCTCACAGAAATTAACTATAAGCTCTACACCTTTTATTTTGCTCTATCTTGTATAATAAGCAATTTTATTTGGCTTGGATTGTCTTATAAAAATATTTCCTCCCAAAAATATTTTATAAGATTGTAAGCCACAAGATCTGTGATTTAACTCATCTTATTGTTCATATATATATATATATATATATATATATATATATATATATATATATATATATATATATATATATGTGTGTGTGTGTGTGTGTGTGTGTGTGTGTGTGTGTGTGTGTGTGTGTATATATATATATATATATATAATTATTTATTTACTATGATAATTAAATACCCACAGACACTAGTTTTTCACCCTTTCGGGAATCTTCAGTGCAGGGTGTCACGATTTATACCAGTCGAACGATTAGAACCCCGCAACACGAGACCTAATCCATTCGGCTACCATTAACCGCGTGAAATAACTTTTAATTTAAACATTTTAATTTTTAAATGTTCATTTACGTCAGCCAGTCGTCTAATCGTTATACGATGATCTATGCATAAGAGCTAAATTGCCTGACTTTATTCAACTGAAAGTGCTCAACGATAAGAAACGAATTTCTTTAAGGGGCTGTCATAATTATTTTTTTACGATTCATTTTTTTCTTTTGGCGTTAATGACTGACCTATATGTTTGTTGCAAGGCTAAAAATTAAAACATGAACCAATGGCTACTACGTTATGCATGCATATTCGTAATGACGTCGTTCGACCTTCACCTGGCTAATTTGATTTCTTTTATTTTCACACTTTTGCACCGATTTTCCGCGGCTAAAATTCAAATATGGGTTCGACTACCCTATATATGAAGTTTCATGTCTGTAAACTAAACCCTGGCAGAGGAGCTTGGTAGGTAATTTTTTTTAAACAAATATATGCACTCATATATGAATATATATAGAACGAGGTTAGTCCTTACTATGAGGTTTATACTCAAATATTATCCAAGTATAAATCACGTAGAATATCTGCATGAATATAATTATACGTAATACTTAACTAAAGGTGATCATCCCTTGAGAAAACCGAAAAAATTAATAAGGAATTAATTGAAATGAATGTTTAAAAGAATATGAAAATTAGATAGATATTTTGTAGATGAATGCAATTCCACAATCCATATATAACAAAGTTGTATGTTCTTTATAAATGAATAGAAAAAAAGGGCTTTTAATATGAATATCAAAATCGTTAACAAAAAATACACAAAATCGTTAACAAAAAATACACAAAAAATATAGGAGTACATATATGTATATATATATATATATATATATATATATATATATATAGAGAGAGAGAGAGAGAGAGAGAGACGTATGCATAAATATGTGTGCATGAGTGTCTACATATATACAGCTATCACATACATGTGCATATATATGCAACTATCCTCTGTAAATGTATGTGTGTGTGTCCGTATGTAAAGAT
Source organism: Euprymna scolopes (assembly GCF_053919585.1). Classification (NCBI taxonomy): domain Eukaryota; kingdom Metazoa; phylum Mollusca; class Cephalopoda; order Sepiida; family Sepiolidae; genus Euprymna; species Euprymna scolopes. The sequence goes on along the minus strand of NC_136484.1, from coordinate 65,407,317 downwards.
GTATTTCTTTTATCAGATTACCAGTTTTCTTATATCTTAAGAAGAAACTATATCGCTACACTTCATCGAGATATGCACTCATCATTCTTAAGTAAAATAATATTCTTTTCTGTATAATCTATGAAGTCAAAAGAATGAGAGAAAAAGAAGAAAAAATATCGTATCTCTCGAGGGAATGCGAGAGTTGCGCATGCGTGTCTGATTTAGGTCAACTCTGTCATTTCTCGATTCGTCATGAGGACTTTATAATTTCCCGAGAACGCGTTTACGTCATAATATTTGTTTAACTTGTCCTCAAAAAATAATGGCACCACCAAAATCAACAGCCTCTGCCGACATCTGCAAACATCCGCAGCTTTATCGTCAGAAGTCTTAAATTGATGTTTTTAGTTGTTTTATAAGATTAAGACGAGGAGAGAGAGAGAGAGAGAGAGAGAGAGAGAGAGAGAGAGAGAGAGGAGCTTTCTTCTCGTTGACTATAATGTCGTTTGCTAGTTAAACAATTTGGTCGTATAAAAAAAGGCGGGCATTTATTAGATACGCCCATTAAATCTGAGCGTTTAACGGTGAACATGCTTATAAGAATAGAGAGACGATCGATTCATAGTGGTGATCAGTATTCCGCGGAATGAGTACTGATTTACCGTAAAGAGATAGAATAGGGTGTTTAGTCCTCTCCCACTGCAAGAACGTAGACACTGGAGTTGGAAAGTGCGATTAATGAGAAGTCAGTTCTCCAAAGGAGAGGCACTCTGACCTGAAAAATGTTCCTGGGCAGCCCCCGATAAGAGCGTCTCATGCGATTAGCAATAAACTAACATTTTCTTAACAGAAAAGCAAGACTTGGGAGCTTGGACCTGCTAGAACTGCACAGAAGTAAACTCCCACTGCAAAATTAACAGGAACCGTACCATGTCAGGAATGGTTTTATCTTTGTTGATTGGGAGGTGGGACTGAGAATAAAAATCCCTAACCAAAAATAGATAGAAGGCGTTTGTTTTACTCGTCATTTTGTTTATTAAGACATTCACTTTTTTAATCAGTCCGCTCAATTCAAAATTTAATGACACCGCTCAATTCAATATCGTCGAATTTCTGGGATCTAAACTTAGCGCATACTAATTGGTAAGTTTTTTTTTGTGTCGTTTATATGAAAGACTAACCTGGTTGCCCGGCGTTGCCCGGGTGTTTGGGGGGGGGGGTGAGCAAAAAAAAAAAAGAAATAAGTGGTTGTAGGCATGCAAGCTCGAACCCGTACCGCGATGGAGGAAAAGAACGTAAAAAAACGTGACGTCTTTGCTGTTGCGTCCATCGCCAAACTGGAAGTGACGGAGGTTTAAATTAAGGATAGTCAATGTAGAAAAATGCTTAGTGGAGGGTGAAGAAATTAATGTTTTTAACCAATTTTTCGATATTTGTCGTCCTTCAAAACGATATCTATCTCGTGAAAGTCCGTCGCCTCTTTCGAAAGTTTTAGGCATACATACATACATAAATACATTTAAACAGACAGGTGAGATTTATATTATAGAGTGGATGATTAATGGAAATATAAGGAGTCATTCAAAATGCCGAGAGTCAGCATCGGAGTAAAATAATTCAGACCCGATTTCGATGGCGTTGATTTATGGGAACAAAAATTATTCTTATATAATTTTTTGTGTTTATTTTAATTATTTTAATGTAGGAATGTTTTTTTGGTTAGAAAATATTAATTTTTTGTGATACTTGTGCCGCGAAAAATAAAAATAAAAACTCAATTGTGTGTCGCTGTGTAAAAAAGATTGAGAACGACTATGGCAGATAATGAGACGATGAAGTAAGAGTTACAGAAAGACAGAGACAAAAAATATGGGGAAACATTAAACACGTGTGCCTAACGCAACTATTGCTGCCACGACTAAAATACAAAGAATTTAATCAACAAACAGAAGACGTTAAACATATTCAGATTATTTGACTAATTCAGTTTATTGTTCTCATTAAATACTATTCTCACACCGTTTCAGCCGATATAACCTTCTCTTCTTAAGTGTGTTTTGTCGAACTCCGAAATCTTTCTGTTGAACTCTGGAATCTGTTTGGAACTTCGAACAGGACTTCTGATGTCGACAGAGGCTGTTGATTTTGGTGGTGCCATAATTGCGGACGTTTGCAGATGTCGGCCGAGGCTGTTGATTTTGGTGGTGAGATAATTCACGGGGGTAGTATGTTCTCGTTCCGTCAGCCATGTTCCGGTATAAGTTTTAAACAATTTGCAATTGTATTTTTAGTATCGTCCGCACTGAGAATTGAACGTTCAACCACCAGCAGATCTGCGCTTAGAACTGAGCCTGTGGCATAACGGATAAGGTAATAAGTAAAATTCAAGAACAAAAGCTATCGATGTCTCCTTTCAGTCCCGAAAGACAATGGATACCTCTGTAAAGAGAAACTGCCTGTGTAATTGTGAGACTAAGTTTGTGCAATCCCCAATCACACCTCTCCTGAATCGGCACTGCTTGAGTTCAGTGAAAGGAGAAGTTCAGGTCGACTGGAAACAATGTCGAGATAAGCGAAGAGCAAATACAGCAACGTAAATTCCAAAATGGTCACCCATTTTAGTACCGACCAGACTCAGCTTTGCTTAACTTCGGTGATCTAACGGGAACCATTGTGTCAATATGGTTTTGCCGTATCTATATAGCTATATTGTGGATTAAAAAAAGGGTTTCCTCAAAAATTCTCTACTAATTTCCGAATTCGGTAGTAAGATTCCCGAGTTCAACAAGATGCACACGAAAAAGGTCGAAGGTCACATCGGCCTAAACATTGTGAGACTAGCACTCAAGATGTGAACAATAGTCTGAATAATTCAAATAGTCCAAATTATCAATCTTCATCCCAAAATTTCAGAAACGTGTGACGTATCTATACATATCAAGTTGTCATGCATATTGCGCGTAATGATTTATACAACAGATCGGCGCAATCGGCCTTGCCACCACTGATGTGCACTATTTCAGTTGATCAATTAACAATGCTATTTCAAATTTGAAGATGACGAATCGACGAATGGAAACATCTGTGGACGAATAGAAAAATGTGGTGCTACTTTGAATTTTATCAACAAGAAACAAATAAAAAAAAACATACTCGATTTTGATCAGATTCTATTCTTGATATCAAATCTCATCTGTAATATTACTTCCTGAGAGATTTTCAGTTTTCCAAATTTATTAATTCATTTATTAAATTGTTAGGTGACGAAACATGTTAAGAATAGATTTCTGAATAAAAACGTTATTTCAGCACAGACGGTAAACTCCAGAAGATTATTTTAAAAGCTATTAAGGACGTGGCAGGAGAGCTTTGTTAACGATTCTGTACTTTCATCTAAAAATGTAATAAATAAATGAGTAAACAAACCAGAAGAATAAGCGACCTAAAACAGAAAGCCATTAATATCAGTAACTGAATCTAATCGAACACTGTTATTCCTTAATTTGAATTCATTTTTGAGATGAGCATTATATATAGTAATTTATTTTTTTTATATTTCGGATTACTATTCTCATCTTTATTAGTTGTTGTTTTTCATCTTTTTATTGGTTGCTGTTTTTTCACGACGTTTCGGCCAACTATTCCTCTGGCCTTCGTCAGGTGGTAACCGCGATGGATAGGAACCTCGAATCTCCTAACTGCATTCTCAGCAATCACTGCCATCTGTAGTTGTTGTCATCTCACCACGTTTTGGCCAAATAAACCTCTGGCTGGCTTTGGGTAGGATTGAAACCGCTATCTTCAGAAAACCTGGAACCGTAGAGATTCAAGGTCTCTATCAACTGCGCCACGGGCCCCGAAGGGCGATCGAGGTTGGATTCTTTTATCTTATAAATCCACGTTTATTTATTATCTGATCTTCCATAGTCGGGTCCGTACCGATTGGTATATATATATTATTCCTTAATTGGAATTCATTTTTGAGATGAGCATTATATATATTAATTTATTTTTATTTCGGACTACTAGTCTCATCTTTATTAGTTGTTGTTTTTCATCTTTTTATTGGTTGTTGTTTTCTTGTGTCTGATACTCTTCTGGTTTACCAACATATCTACATCGTTCTTTTTTTTAATATTATTCTGCGCGTAAAACTTTGATCTCTTAATACCTTGCGTATGTGCTTCGGTGTTGCGAGCGACACAATTTTGCTGGTTGTTTATGGAAAAATGACTAAACTTGAGTTGGTTTAAATTAGTGTAAGTTCTCCAAGTGTCGACGGTCCTGGATATGACCTTAAACTATATCCGATGATGAGGCCCCAGCTCACAGGCTTTGGGGAATGTGGATCCACCCTTTAATTGTCATTGCTTCCAGGTCCACTCAGACCCGCAGTGGTAGTACCTGTAAGGGTCCCAACTATGGGTTAAATAGAAACCGACTCGAAAAAAAACAAACATATATACTCTATTAAAAAAAAAATCTTCAAAATCACTGGATTCGGCATTAAATAACCCGAAAAGGGTTGATATGCCGTAAAACAAAAACAACCAAACAAGTGTCGAAGTAAATTACTAAGAAATATCTTTGAATAACTGGCTAAATTATCGCACGGTATCTTCTTTGGACATCAAGCTTAAGGATTAGGATTTCAAACTCGGTAACCACATATTCTTTCAAAATCAGCAACGAGAAGTATTTTGCTTGCTCTTGTGTTGCTTTGTTGCCAATATGAGGTGTAAGTCACATTAAAAAGTGAAAGGAGTCGTGTTTGAAGGCCATATCAATGCGGTTCGTGGAAAACACCGCTGACACGAGTTGGTATATAAAAGATTAATGAGAATATTGGAAAGGATTTTCAATAATTTTCAATTATATTACGTTTATTTACCAGCATAATGTGTCGTACAAGATGGTGGGTGTTGCTATTCCTAATTTTCGAGAGTAGTATCTCTTCTTCAGGGAAGGAAATTAAAAAAGAAATGTATACAACTGTTCGACGTGGCTTCCCTTTGTCTTTTATTTTTATTTATTCCTTTAAATCAGGAAGTCAGTGTCGCAGACTGGCTGTAAAATCAATTTTCTGGATACAATTGTGATGGATATTTAGTATTGTTAGCAATTATTGTAGATTTTTTATATATATAAATGATTAATTTTTGCGTAGTATGCTTAAAGTATATACTTAGGAGTGTTAATGACCGCTGTATTAGAGTGGTGTAATATAAGTTTAGGATAAAGGGAATGGTCTAGGGGAGGTAAGTCTACGTGTACTTGGATTAGTCCCCCTGCTAAAGTGTACACGTCAATATGTATACACGTACACACCTACGTATATGTGCATATGCACACATTCACACACATGCATACACGCGCATGTACACATATAGACATGTACACACACACATATATATGCGTATTTTATTTCATTTTAATAATTGACCTTATTTATTTTATTATATTTCTTTGTTTATCTATTTGTTTATTTATTTTTTATTTTCTTCATTGTTGTAGAAATCACGCCAAAGTAGATAACACCAATTACATTTCAAACTTAAACCTGGTCTATCGAGGCTTACTTTTTTTTTATTTTAATTTTATTGTTATGTCTTTCCCTTTGTTCGCTACAACGCTTATTGCATCTTAAGCGTATGGGGTTACTGTGATGATACAATATGCATGGAGGACAGCATTAGTGGAGATTTTGGCAGGAAAATGGTTGTTCACATTATATTTAAAGTTCAGCATGTTGGTACGATCGATAAAACAAGAACCACGAAGGAATTTCGCTTTTGCTTTTAATCGGTAAACTTGCGATTATCTACATATGAATTACACGAAACAGAGCTCATTCTCATATCTTGTTTCATTAGAAAATAAGCTTACTTTGTACATATTTGATGAAAAAAAATTCTGATGAAGTTTGATTCGAACGAAACGCAAAACAAGCTGTCTGCCATTTGTATCATTTTTTATTGAGGTTGGCCTAAGCTTCTGGCTATTTCATTTTTCTTAACACATACGCACGCATGCGCGGAGACATAGCCGTATATACATAAGCGGGATCTCAGACATTCACCTACTATCTCAGAAATTCCAATCGAGATATCTTTGAATGATTCTACCCTTCACTTTAAGTAAAATTGTTTATTTTTGTGAAATTGTTTTAGCTGGTTCACCGGCTATATTTGTCGGGTAGTTTTTGAATTTTTGTCATGATCCCGGTTGTTATTGGAATGATTGTAATCTTCCTTAGATTCCAGTTTCTTGATTTTTCGTTATATTTTCCCTCTCAGATCTGTTTAGCCCCGAATCACTGGGAACACTAACTTCTAATTTTATATATTACTAGCGAGGGGTACCCGGCGTTGCCCGGGTGTTTGTAGGGGTGTGTGGTGTTAAATAAAAAAAAAGCCGGGGGGGGTAGGATCGAAGCCGAACGCCTGAGGCGAAGTTTGAAAATAAAATCGGCCAGCCAGAAGTGAAAGATGTTTGAAAGTCGTCGAGCGTTACGGCGACGACGATGACGATGTAAACATTGTTATAAGCGAAGTAAGAAAAGAAAACAACGTTTTAATTAAGCGGGGGTGGGGGGTAAAACACACAAAAAAAAATAACGTAAGGCAAACGAACGAATGTTACGTGAAAAATGGCTTAAATAATACAGGGTTCAATATTTTAATTTAAAAAATCGAAAAAGAAAAAACATCTCACACCACGATTCGAACCCAAAACATTTAGATAATGGACCAAGCCCTTAACTACCTACGCTAAAGCGGCGTATATGAAGTCTGTTCGGTAAATAAGGTCACGACGTCATGACGTAATCTGACGCATGCGTTGTTGACCCTCCCCCCTGTCGAATCTCTCTCTCTCTCTCTCTCTCTCTCTCTCTCTCTCTCTCTCTCTCTCTCACACACACACACACACTTCGTCTGCCTTACTCTGAAGACTGGCAAATGGCGTCTGGCTGTTTTTATTTTAAAAAAAACTTCGATCGTTAATATTTTTTTGTAAGCGTATTTTTTTTTTTACTTAAATTTTTTTACTTTATTTTTTGTTTAACTATCGTATCTACCTATTTTGAATGTGGTAATAACTTTGGTAACGTTGCCATAGCGTAGAAGTTCATAGTTTAGCTTTAATTAATTTTTTTTTTTACCGATAGCAACATTTTTAAATTGTAAATTCCGACGGCCATTAGAGGTTGCTGACGTCAAGATCACGTGACATGACTCAGCGGGTTTTAAATACGTTGACCCAAAATAAACGGCCGCGTGTATACTTTATGTATAAGAGTTGGCGGCCGTATTTTTGGGGGCAGTTGTAAATCGATTTTAAAATATGTAATGTTTAACATTAAAATGTCACTTTTTTGCCCCCCCCCCTGCAGAAAATCGATCAGTTGACGCACTTCTGATGGTCGCTTTGGGCCGATTTTTCGATATTTGTCGTCCGGAAGGGGGGTGGCTTTCATATGAGATCAAGTTTGCGAATTTTTGTTGTGTCTGTCGAAAGTTTTTAGCAGACACACAAACATAATACATACAAACACACATGCACATACATTTTCGCTTTTATGTATATAGATAATATGAAAAAGAAGTATTAATAACACCTCCTCCCATTGATGGTTTCGTTATTGAATTAAGAAATTAATGCATATATACCACATTGAATTAAGAAATTAATGCATATATAACATCCCCACTCTTCCCATGTTAAATAATAATTTCGAAATAATAACGTTAATATTTCAGTGTGCAGTTCAAAATCTGCAAAAGAAACAATTTGTGTTTATTTGTTTACGTTGTTATGGGTTAATGTTTATGCGCAGATACGCAACAAGATGTGTATTACATCACTCGTTACAAGGTCATTTGAGTTTTATAATTATACATATATATATATATATATATATATATATATATATATATATATATATTCATATATATGTATATAGCAGGCCACCTGGCATTGTCCGGCAGTAAAATCCGCTTAAATATGATTTTTTGATTAATTCAGATCTCCTATTTATTATCATATTATAT
>NC_136484.1:65371784-65394284 GCF_053919585.1 Euprymna scolopes | reverse complement strand
CTATTTAAGTTAAAACATACTTATTAAAGTATTATTATGTACATCTATATAAAATATATCAAATACCCTTGTAAACGCTTTTTTTTTTCATTTTTAATTTTTTTTATTTCCAGACGTTGCCTTGTGCTGTAAAAAAAAACTAAATAAAAGTCGTGAAATAGTGTTAAGTTATATTTATTTGCCAAAACTAAAAGAAAAACATGAATTTAGGATAAATAGTTAACCATTAATGGTGCAAAAAATAAAACAGCACATTAAAAAGAGATTATACTAATTACTAGCGGGGGTACCCGGCGTTGCCTGGGTGTTTGGAGGTGTGTATGTAAGAGGGTGGACCCTGTTTTAATATTATAAAAATAAAACACGATGTTATGAGAAATTGGAAAACCCCAAACAAAGCAAAACCGCGAACAAATGAAAAAAAAAACAAGGAAAAAAAAAAGGTGTAAAAGAGTAAAAATTGTTTATGTAGGAAGACAGGCTCGAACCCGAAGCATCGAGGTACAGGCGAAAAAAAAACTACTTGACACGTTACCGCTACACCAAAGAGACACACCATTGAGAATAGATGGGATTAACTATTAAAAACACTTTCAGGTGGTTGAAACTAACGTCAACGTTTTTTAGGTCAAACATGACGTCATTGCCGTAGTAGCAGGAGGAGGGAGTTTCAGGGTGAAGGAACACCCCCCACACACATTTTAGCTTTTATATTTATAGATGCCCCCCGCCTTGGTTTAGCTAATATATGACGAGTAAAATTGAAAGGAATAGAAAACAAAACGAACATGAAAGAATACCAAAAGAAAAAAAGGAAAAAAAAAGAAAACCCCCAAAAAAGTTACCGCGTAAAATACAAATATGTTTATTTAAATCTAATTTTTTTTTGAATGGAAAAACAAAATTCCAAAAAATAAAACTGACCGCGTATAATGAAAATATGTTTATTAGATTTTATTTATTTATTTTTCTTTGTTTCAAAGAAAAAATGAATAAATAAAACCAGAAAACTGACCGTTTTTTTTGCGTAGAAGTAATTGTGCTAATGAAACTCCCAGAATTCAATGTATAGAAATAAATAATGAATGAGTAACTAATCCGAAAATAGGAACTCAGCTCCCCCCCCCCTAGTATCACGTATAAAATCAGTGCAAAAATTTTAGAAGTATAAAGACAGTAAATAAAATATTAAAGCGACTAATCGGTGCAAGATTTGAAGAATGCTGGCGGCTGACTGGTAAAGTTTCTTGTAAAAACTGGAATTCAATGTTATTTCGTTTCGTTTAAGCAATCCTTCGAACCGCAACCCCCACCCTCCTACAAAAAGAGAAAAAATATAAATGGAGGAAAAAAAAGGGCAAAAAAGAAAAATAAATTTATAAAATGGAACAATATAATAATAACTGGAATGTAAAGTCGCTTTCACCCGATGGAAAAATGCCAATTCATATTTTTTAAGCAACTAAGAACTCAAACACCTCCTATAATATTTAATACATATAATGCATGTATTAAATATTATAGGAGGAAACACCTCCTATAATATTTAATACATATAATGCATGTATTAAATATTATAGGAGGAAACACCTTTTATAATATTTAATACATATAATGCATGTATTAAATATTATAGGAGGAAACACCTTTTATAATATTTAATACATATAATCTCAATTAATAAATTACACAATGAAAGCACATTCACTTCATTTCTGTTACACAGGTATATTTGAAATTTAACATACATATTTCTTCCAGGCACAATATGAACTGCATTCATATCTTTATAAAACACATTAACTATTGTATGACGTTATTAAAAATCTCCCTTAGTTTAACAACGCAAGCTCCCGTTTTTCTTTGGAATTTCCAACGTCTTTTTCCGTTTCTGAAACGAAACAGTTTTCACAGGAAAATTTTCAAATATTTGCACTGGTATTTTTGTTTTCTTAATCTCATTCATCCAGAGGAAGTCTCGAAATAAAGACGAAACGTTGATATACACATAACTCGGTCTGTTCCTTGTTATTTCTGTCTCTTTCTCTCTCTCTCTCTCTCTCTCTCTCTATATATATATATATATATATATATATATATATATATATATATACAAAATTTAAATGTACATACATACACACACATATGCATGTATATGTTTTAGACATGCTTGATAGATAATGATATACATACTTTGTGTAATTTGAATAATAAAGGGAGATAAACTATATTGGGTTGTTTCTCCCGTGGGAACTCTTTTGTTAGATAATATATAAATACGATCTCCTTACAAGAAGCAGCATATGAAGGCAATTCTTTCCTATCAAATCTAAGGTTCTTACGTCTGATAACTTCAAAGTAATTACGAACGAACTGGCAGTGAGTTACTCGTCTTTCATAACGAGTGAGGAATATAACGTATTACTCGTCTTACATTCGATACAAGCCTTCGGGTCATTCTTCAACTCTAGAACCCCCTCAATAGTCCATGCAACAAGACTATATCCAGAGCTGATGTTTCAATTTGCAATTTTAGGAGTGTGAGCTCACTGGTTTAAGTATAGAGTTATTCTTAAATTAGAAAACAAGTGAAGCATGCATGGTCCCCCGTGAGTGCACAGTGAACGAGGCATAAAAAATGACTAAGTTCAGCATTTGCCCCCCCCTCCTTCATTTTATCCCAAAAGTCCCCAGGTGACGTCAAATCCTGGTGAAAATGAACAGTGCAGTTTTAGGCCTTAACAGATGTAAATTTGAGTTCTGTATCATGCAGAAAAGAAATGACTAAGTTCATCATTGCCCCCCCCCTCATTTAGCCCCATGCAAAAATTTGAGTTTAGCGCTATGCAAAACTGCTAAATAGACATGCATAGAAAATTTTGGACAAATATGGTAAAATAGTCCCAAAAATGGAGTGTTTTTATCAGCCCTAAAAGATCCCCTCGGGCCCACCCAAGAGTTATCGCGAAGTATAGACAAATAAAAGTATATAGAAATCAACTAGTTACAACTTTTCAGAAAGTTTTATAAAAATCCAATTATTTAATAAACACAAACGTGTCAATTTTAGTCATTTTAACTCGAAAGGCATGCAAAGGTCAAATCGTTTATCTTTGACCCCCTTCACAACCAAATTTCTGGCCGCAAACGGATTACAAAGATTTTTCCAAATCTCAGTACCCTGTATATCAAATTTCCAGTCTGTAGACTGACAATTGACAGAGTTATTGCATAGGGAAATGTACACGGACATACAGACGCGTTCACTTTTATATATTATATACATCTCTGTCGCCACACTGAAATCGACGAATACATCTCCCAACTACGCAGACATCAACTGCATCGGCTTCGTATACGTTCAAGAGACGCTGGTGAATTTGGATCGGGTTATTTTTTCTTTTGCACAGAAGAGTTTAATTACGCACTCTGCTTCTGACGCACGTCTATGACAGATTTTTTTTCTTAGAGTCTTAAACCATCAATATCTACAACAGAGAGAGAAAATCATTAGACCATAAATGCATTAGTTAAGTCATCATAACAATGCAATATACAACCCCCCTCTGATTCATTCGGGCGGAATAAAATAGGAGGCATAACTCTGAATCAATAACCATAATGTGTGAACTTAACCTGATGATTACCTGCGAGGATGAAACACAAACACCATAGATATATTTTCATACTACTACTACTACTACTACTACTACTACTACTACTGCTACTACTACTACTACTACTACTACTACTATTCATTTGTTGAAACTTGAATTAAATACTGCAAATCTATACACAGTACTGGTGATACCAGATTAAGGTATCTGAAGATACCGGTTTCCTAGTCTAAAATGCACCAAACGTTGGTGTTAATTTTTTTTCATTTTCACGTTGCAAAACGCAATCACGTTTAAAAATTATAAGCACATAAATAACACTCTTCTTAATAACCAACCAAAATAAACATCATGAATCATTAGTCGAAGATATAAAAAAAACGTGATGCATAAAATCTTTTACCAAAATGATCAGATTCGACATCTAAAATCTGAAAAGGATTGATATGCCGTAAAACAAAACAACTAAACGTAGTCTATATATAATATATCATTTTATACTATTATACGTGTATATACATAAATAATGCACACACACATACACACATACATACATACATTATATATATATATATATATATATATATATATATATATAAAAGTTCTTGAAAGTTAAGCACTGCTGAGAAATAAAAGTCAGTTGGCTGACCTACTGCGAGATCGCGGTTTCTGGTCGCTCGATCACTTTAGATTGTCTTAATAACGTTGTATATATATTTGGCTTTATAAGTGTTAAATTTCCTTTATTTCTAGTGGCGGTTTATGGTATTCTAGGGGTAAATTCCTTGCTTATGGAGTCACAGTTGGCTTCGGCCAGTGGCAATCGTTAGTGCCTGCACTAATAATTATGAAAGCATAAAACACTAGTGTCTGTCGGTATAAAAAATAATTATAAATCACACACACACGTATATACATACATATAGGGTGGAACGATAAATTTGTCGCCCTAGAAAAGACGACATTACTCCATTTCCGTTTGATGAAAACCGGTTTTCTTTTTTTGTTGCAGCCATCTACTATTTGGCCAGTTGTGTAAAAATCCCAGCAATAGGAGTCTTTAACCCGGTCTTTAAGTGACACAATATCAACAAGCGAGTTCGGAGATGAGCCGCTGTACAACAAATGCTCTTTACCGATCCAAGTTATGATAACAGGATCATTGCCAGCACCTTCAAAATGCAAATCCGGACAGTTCAACACCTGAGGACATAGCTCAACGAAGTTTCTGGCCATGGTTATGGTCTTTGGTATAGTTTCAAGCGAGGGTCACATCATGCCATCTCATATCTTCGAAGTCGGCTTGAAAGTCAACACCAAAGTGTACCTGAGTGTGCTGAAGAGTTTGGTGATCATCTAGTACAATCATGTAACCGCTGGCAGACCTTGGTTGTGGCAACGGGACTCGGCGCCGGCCCACAAGTCCAAAGAGACTTGGGCTTGGTTTCAGAAGGAGTGCTACGACTTTGTACCTTTCTTTCACTGGCTCCCTCTCTCCAGACTTGCATCCGCTGGACGACTTGGTTTGGTCATACGTTGAAAACATCATCAACATGACCAAAACCAGCTTGATCGCCGCCATCCGCTGAGTATTCACCGAGCTCCAGTGGAAAAAGCATACTCCCAGTTCCGGACACATACCGAAGCGGTTATTCAGGCTGAAGGCAGCTACATTGTACAGATATCATCTATATTACATAATCAAGTTACCTGATTTGATTTTTTCAATAAATGTTTTAAAATAAAGCTGTATTGTTGTTTTCTTTAGGGTGACAACTTTATCTCACCATCCTGTATATATGTGTGTGTGTAATTCTGTTGAGTTTTCTTTATCGGAGTGAATTCATTTACTTCTGACCCTGCCTATATAATAGCGCTAAAATAAGTAGTAAAAAAATTAATACACATTTTTACTTATGCAAACAGTTTGAATTTACTAATTACAAAAATAAACCTTGACTTGTGTTGCGGACCAGGATATAATAATACCCTAACTCGCCACAAGAAAATAATGAAACGAATGGAATTGAAGGAAACAAAGACTCAATTGATGGATAAGATAAACGTTGTTTATTTACTGTTGAAAGAATGAATGTTTTAGATATAACATGTGTTCATGTCCGCGCGGGTGTAACCATCGTTTGTTGCGGGATTGGTATTATAGAAGGAAAAAGGAAATGTGTTTTCATCTCACCATCGTTTGTTCGCGCGTGGTAAAAGAAGTGAGTAATATAGTAGAAATGAGAATGATAGTCCAGCGTGTAGACAAAGACAAAGGATAGAGGGTCGACATCAGTTAAACTGTGCGCCATGTTAGCCGTCAGCTACGCGGTGGTGTTCTCTGGCACAAGTAGTAGATAGAGAGAGAAAGAGTGTACGTACTGTCTGTTGGCCTTTTGTCCCACATAGTAGTAAATGACGTGAGGTACGCGCGTGCGCGCGCCTGCCGAAACGGCGGCGGCTGGTGTGCCGACCAACCACCTCGGAAAAGCAGGTCGTAAAACAAAAGGTCTAAACAGCTTGTCTCTTCCTTTTATAGGTGTTTCCGGTGTGTCTTTTGCGCATGTGTGGATTTTCTTTGAAAGGGGAAGTGACGTTGTCCATGCGTGCGTGTATGGACGTGCGCTCGTATGTTTGTGTGCGCGTATGTATGCGACAAGTAATATAGCTTGAAATGTGAACGTGTTTCTGTGTGAGACTAAGAAAGGCTCGCGCACCTGTATTCTGTTGCAAAATATCTCAGTTCTTAATACTGAGTTATTGTTGTTGTTGTTGTTGTTATTATTATTATTATTATTATTATTAATAAACACTTTGTTGATTTTGGTTTGTGTCGTTATAGACAATGAAATATATTGTTTTAACTAGAGCTACTTAAAGGAATAAGATAAAACTCTCATTGGATAAAACGTTGTATAAAACGTTACGTTATCATTCACCCCGAAGTTTTTTTTAATACTATCGGAGTATTTGATGCGATAAGACATTTTTGTTAAGGGTGGCATTCCTGTAACACACAAGGCCTTAACAAAAAGTCAGCTGATGAAGTGTTGTGGTCCAATAAGGACCCGGAAGGAAGAAACCGCTGGATATTTAGTGGAAACAAAATACAGGGTGTTCCAATAAAATTTGACGTCATTTCGCAGGCCAATAATTTTGGCAATTTTCGTTGAAATGGCCTCAAATTTTCACAGCTCGTATAAAAACTGATAGAAAGATGGACCGGGCGTGGTAGTGAGGAAGACAATTTGCTGCTGAAATGGCCACCACGATCACCTGACCTGACACCGTATGATTTTTTCCTCTGAGGATATGTGAAAGGACTCGTCTATACCCTCTTCCTGCTAACGTTAAAGAACTCAAGCAGAGAATCACAGCCGCATTGGAGAATGTTACCAAAGATACGCTGCAGCGTGTTTAGCACGAGTTTGATTAACGACGTGCAGAGTCACAGGCGATGCTCATGTTTAACCTTTGTGAAAATTATTAAATCAGTCATAGAATCTACAAATTTTTGATTTTTCTTTGAAATGTTTACTCATAAAACTTTTGATGTTTAATGTAAAGTCTGTGCAATTTCATTAAAATATACTGAGTAGTTTCCGAAATAATGGCATTGAAAATGACGTCAAATATTTTGAGACACTCTATATATTGAGCAGTTAAAGTGAACACACCAAATAAAGTGCGTGAATATACGCCGACCCGAATGCCACTTGTCCGTAACTTAGGCATTCATTTGTGTGCTAACGAGGAAAGAGATATTCTCCAAGCCTTTATAGTAAGTGGAATATCTTATTATTTTCTGTAAGGTGGACACACCATAACATAAAGAATGAAGAGAAAATAGTAAGAAAGAGAAAGAATAAAACAAACTAGGGCTATTCAGAGATATGTTTTTCGTGATACAAGCGTTGTTTAATTTTTAAAGTGCAGCACTTATAAAATACTTTGTAAGCAAGATCACAACGCAATATTTTGTAAAACAAACAAATATTTGACGTTTCTGAATTTCTGAGATGAGGATAGATTATTCGTATTATTTGGATTCATCGAACTACTGTTCTCCGCTTGAATGAGATTTTCACAACGTTTCGGTCAATGTAACCTCCGACCTTCTTCAGGTGTATCTTGTCGAACCCGGGAATGTTTCTGTCGAACTTGGAAATTTGGACGGAATTTCGAGCAGAACCCTTTATTTTCTTCAAGAGCACGCCACACCCGTGAAGAAAATAAAGGGTTCCACTCGAAATTCCGTCCAAATTCCCGAGCTCTCGAGTTCGACAAGCTAAACTTGAAGAAGGTTGGAGGTTACATCGACCGAAACGTTATAAAAATCACACTCAAGCCGAGAACTGTAGTCCGATGAATCCAAATGGTACAAATATTTATTTATCTAAAATTGATATTTCAGGGATAGACGCCAAATAGTAAGCCAAATTACAACGGAGTATTTTGTAAAATAAACAAATATTTCTTTGTTTAAACTTAATATTTTTCAGCCATAGACGCTTTCTTCAGAATTTTAAACAAATAAATATTTAATAATTGTCTGTATTTTTGAGATGAGGTGTTTTCATTGATTGATATTGTCGGACTGACTTCCTCATCTTGGTTGTTATAGTCACAACGTTTCGGCCGTTTTGCCCTCCGGCCTTCATCAGGTGTTTTGTATCGAACTGGGGAACCGATTGTTAGGAGTCTCGAACCCAATCCTTTATTATATATTATATAGTATATATATAATTATTATATATTATATATAAAACACCTATATATTATATTATAAAACACCCGATGAAGGCCGGAGGGCAAAACGACCGAAACGTTGTGACGATAACAACCAAGATGAGGAAGTCAGTCCGACAATCTCAATCAAATAAATATTTGTTTATTTTACAAGATACTCCTTTATAATTTGGCTTACAAACGTATTTTATATGTATTTTATTTTATACGTATTTTATTTTAAGACAAGGACTATGTTTATGTTTATGCCAGAAACATCCTTATGACAATTTCCATAGCTAAAATGTCTTATTTTCATACATAAAGTAACGGGGTCCTTCAGCCTTTTCTGGTCGTAAAATACGTTTAAATATATTTTAATTCATGCAAATTCCGTATTTATTATTACAGAGCTAATTCTCTATTGAATATTATATATATATATATATATATATATATATATATATATATATATATATATATATATACTATGGATTCATAAAATTTAAGAAAATAAATGGCTTGATACCATCAGCTAGAAGCGAAAGCAAAATATTTACCGCTCCAGCCGCGTTCCTAACCGTTTGAGCTATCGACAGATAGAGAAGAAAGATTTAAAATAAAATAACTTCAAACTATAAATGAATTTGCGAATGCGCAAAAATAATAACAATACGCCGGCAAGTTGAAATGAATATTTTGCCTTTCAACTTGCGACATATTTCTGTACGCGTTATTCATTCATCCAAACTTTTACTCGTTATAAACAATCCTTGGTGTATGATTATTATTTTCTGTTAATTTCAGTGTTATGTGGCCACGGGTTTAAGAGTTTATCGGTTAAATATTTTCACAGACACACACATAAATATGTACATCTTCTGTCGAAGTCGAAGATTATTATCAGCCTGTTTTGTATTCAAGATAGCTGGAGAAATGTACATAGGGATAGGTTATTATCGGGTTCCATAACAGAAACAACATCCGATTTTTATAAATGATACATCGTCCATTTTGAAATCAAACGTTTTTATTACATCGCAATAAGTTTTGTTTTGTTTAAGCCGTTTAACAACATATAGCATTTTGTGATATGATTTTGTAATGCCCAACATACAATACCAATTGTAAACTATTCATTTGTTTGTTTGTTTGTTTGTTTGTTTTTGCGGCATATCAATCTCTTAACTCCAAACACCATGTCTATTGTAAACAAATCATCGTATATGGTACATTCAATTAAATGACTACAACTTAGGTTGGTGCAACATTGCAACAATAATGTCGTTTTTTCACGTTATATTTATGCAGAAAAAAAAACGGTATAAGTTTTGCACCAACATGATAATTGGATTTTATCAAAGTAGGATATTTTTAAAGAATTGCCAATCAAATGAATACAAAGTTTCGTTTTCTTTTTTTTTTTTTTTTTTTCGAGCTTGAAACAAATTCGATGCGAACCAAGTTACAGAAGAAAAAACGAAGATACGAGTTTCTTTGTATGTGTATTTGACTTGTGTTGTTCTTATTTTGTTATTATTCTTATTAATATGAGATGTTTTGATGATTGACTTTGTCCAAAGATAGAAATTAAAAGAACATTGAAATGAATAATAAACAAGAAAAAAGATAAAGAAATCTTCGACGAAAAAAAGTTGAAGAAAACTGAGCAGTAATTTGTCAGCCATTTTGTTGTAATGTTTAGAGATCAAGAAATATGTTATCTCGAAAAGAGACGCATTATAATCATCTACGTCATTTAACTGATTTCTCATTCCAAGTCATATTTGTAAATGCAAAAAAGAATGAAGAGGAAAATCTTCGAGGAAATACTGAAGAACAAAAAAGAAACAAGTAGAGAAACGATCTTTGAATTATAAATATGTTCTGTCCGTGTAAATACTAAATCACACAGACAAGCACATATACATTATATATATATATATATATATATATATATATATATATATATATATATATATATATATATGTATATATATATAATGTATATGTGCTTATACATATATATGTATATAATGTATATGTGCTTGTCTATGTGATTTAGTATTTACAGTGACAGAACATATAATATATATATGTATATATATATATATATATATATACATATACACATACACATATATATACACACACACATATATACATATATACACACACATATACATATATAAGCACACATATATATGCATATATACACACACATATATATACATACATACACACACATATATGTATATACATACACACACACATATATATATGCATATACACACACATATCTATACATACATATATACACACATGTATATACATATACACACATATACATACACACATATACAAACACATATATATATACATATATATACACACATATACACACACATATATACATCTACACCCACACACACATATATATACACACATATATACATACACACACATATATACATACACACTCACGCACACACACACACACACACATATATACAAATAAGTATATTGAAAATTGATGAATTATTAGATAACAAAATCTTTAGTTATGAGTTTTTTTATGGTTGTATAAGAGATCAATAAGTAAGGTAACAAAATAAATGTTCGCCATTAAGGAGATCATAAGTAGTATAAATGGATACCCACGCTGACTATGGAATCAGATAAACAAAGTTCAAATCCACTTGAGTAAAAGTGTAGACACCGTAACACAAACATTATGTTATATATTAAACTCCGCCATTTTGTTGGTGCTATTATTTGCAATATATCTAAACAGCAGTCTATAACCGCATGAATCCCCAAATCGTATCAATTCCAAGTAAAATGGCAACTTGTGTTCAATAAATAGTCTGTTATTTATAGTTTATAATAGATTATACGTGTCAACATATAGCAAACACGTTGATATGCCGTGAGTCATCTATTTTCAAAGAAAAAGGAATATACTAAATGTTTCTTTGACAGAGGGTGAAAAGACCCAACAAAACTACAGAGAAACAAAAATACCGAAGATTTTAATCAAAAAAAGTGAAAGAAAAAAATTACGTAAATTTGGAAAAAAATCAGGTAACGGTATATACAAGGGTCGTTTCAAAACTAAATCCTCCTGTTTTTTTTTTTGTTTTTTTTGTTTTTTACTCAAAACGTTGAAGGGCTACGAAGACGGAAGTAGTACCATTAAAACGGTCGACCTTTTCGCTCCAGAATCTATTCTTCTGCATAGTCACTACCATTTTCAATGCAATTTATCTCGGAATTCAAAAACGCATCTCTGATTCTGACGCACGTTCATGACAGGGGTTGCTTTCTTTGTCACACTCTCTCAGTGTCTGCAACAAAGAGATGAAACTTTTAGGTCGTGTACGCATGAGATCAGTCATCATAACAATTCAATCTACAACCCCCTCTAATTCATTCGGGCAGAATAAAAAATAGGAGTCATTAATATTGGAACGCACCTGGTGTGTACTAGTGTTAACGAAAATAATATCAGAAATAAAGTAAAAATAAGAAACAATATAAAAACCTTAATAAACATTGGGGAGGTCTTTAATTCAATAAAAAAAGAACTTTATAAACCCTGAAGATGTTCAATTATGGTTAAGCTTTATTCGAGGAAAACTAAATAAAAGGACAAAGAATGAAGATCAGAAAGAAAGGAACGAATAAAAGAAGAAGAAAAGAAAAGACTACAAGTGAGAAGAAGAACGATAAAAGAAAACAAAAAATAAACAATAAAATAAACATTGAAAGAGATAACAGCAAGTGCTCGTTCTTTTTTTTTTCCACGTTAGAAAATATTTTCCCTTCTTTCTTCATATGCCTAAAGCGAGGCGAAAATTTTATCGGTAAAGCCTCTTTGCAATGACTTCTCTTCCGTGGAAATCATTAGCTGCTTCCATGCAAATTATAACATATTTGTCTTAAAATGTATACAAACAAATACCTATTGTAAACGGTTCTTTCACCTTACCCTCCAGTGACAATCCTATAATAAATACATATAGAAATGAATGGATTATATAAAGCAAAAATGGAAATATGAAAAGAAAAAAAAACAAATAAATTCAAGCAACAAAATAAATTAAATCATGAATGAAAAAACATAAAGTAGAGGAATAACGCATGAAATGAAGATATAAATAAATATTGAATGAACACAAAGGGAGAACAAAAGAATGAAATAAACAATGTTGGAAGAAAAAAACGAATGAAAAAAAAACGCAAAATAGAAAGCAATGAATATTAAATAAAGACATAAAAGAAGGAAGACAGAAAGATGGGTTAGGTGATGCTTGTATTGATGAAAAATAGAAAGAAAGAGAGAAGATTAAAAGGGAGGATGAAAAACAAATAGAAGACAGAAAGAAAAGTTGGAATCTCCGACGGAAGGGAAGAAGTAAAGATGGAATAAAAAGCAAAGAAAATGGAAACAAAAACAAAAGACTGAGCGCTAAAATAAAAGAAAGCAATAAATAAAGAAAGAAATGAAGAAAGAAAGAAAGAAAGAAAGAAAGAAGGAAATGAAGAAAGTAAAAGACAGAAACAGAAAGAAAAAACTGATAAATAAAAATAAATAATAAAAAAGGAAGACTGGGCGCTAAAATGACACAAAGTTCTTGCAGTGCTTAGTTTTTCTTTTTTATTTCTTTCCTTTTTTGACAGGAGTTATGCTTGAAGGCTAAAACAATGCGGTTCGTAGGTTATAACAACGCGACTGAAGGCTATAACAATGCAGTTCGAAAGAAACATGTACAACTGATCGCCAACAGTTGTACACGCTTCTTTTATCACCCCCCCCCCCGAGGAAGAAATGCTCCTTTCGAAAATTAGGAACATTTACACCTTCCATTTTGTACGGCACATTATGTTGGTAAATAAACGTAATGTAATTTAAAATTATTGAAAATTTGTTCTATTATTGTCGTAATTTTTTTATATACGAACTCGTGTCCACGGTGTTTCTTACGAACTGCATTGTTATAGCCTTCAAACGCAACTCCCTTTACACTATGAACAATGCTTCAAGCGAACTATTTGTTTCTTCTTATCCGTTTTTTTTTCTGTTTCTGCCTCTTACTTTCTGCATTTCCTTATTTATTTATTTAAAGGAAAAAAATATTTATTTATTTATTTAAGAAAAATTTAAATAAATACGACAATGAATAATATGAGAAATATAGAGAAACTGATAAAGAGAAAGGCAAGAACAGAGAACAAAAAAGAATGAATGAAAATGTTAGGACGGAAGGAAGAAAAAAAAGAGCTATATTGAGACAGAATGGAAAAAAATGGCGATTAATTATCGTTTTGGTAAAAATGAAAAAGAAAAAAACGAAATCATGAAGAATTTGAACTTCATAGACAAATATCGGAAAGATAACGATTGAGACATTTCCGATATTTTCCATTTCTTGTCAGTGATCAATCTTCAATGATTGCCGTTCGACAGGTTTTCATTTGGCTGTAAATTGACAGACAATCTTTGAGTCAAAGGAAAAAAATCAGAATAAAAAAATTAAAAATGTGTCTTTTCAGTCGGAAAGCTGAATTTTTCAATGCATTTATTTCAAGAAAAAAATATGAAATAAAATAAATCTACGTCAGATGCTATTTGATAATTTAAAACCAAAAAAATTGGTTCATTGTGAATACATTTAGTTGTTTGTGATTTGTTACCACTCGTGATCGACACCAATTTGCGTCAGGCATTTGAATTCAAGCGTACGTTGACTTTTAATTCTCTCCCCTCCCGCCATTATTTCTGTCTCTCTTTCTATCTTAACCACGAGCAGAAATCGAACCTTACCACGACATCAGTAAAACAGGCCTATTCACTGAAAAAATGACGTCATGCTCGTGATAAGGAATTAAGATATGTCTAATGAAAGCGTTTTAAAAAGTATTACAAATTTTTTTTAAATGTATATACATAGAAAAAAAAGTAAGGAAAACGATTTTCTAAAACTAAAGTTTATTCAATATTAACTCAAAAGATAAATATGAATTCATTCAAAAGGAAAAGCAATGTTTGTGCATTAAAAGTAAAAGAAAAAACATTGCGTTGTCAAATTTATTTTGAAGACTAAAATTCTTTTATTTTTTTACTTGTAAAAACATTTTTTTTTACATAATTTACATACAAAGTCACACAATGCCGATATATAAACACAACCAGTAGTAGCCTTTTTAAATACGAACCAATTACTATGTCAAAGATTAAATAATTTAAGTGAGAAATTACCTCCTTCATATATTTATATTTTGTGTGTAACCGTTTTCTTTTTTTTTTCAAAGCGTCTCTTTTATATGTTTTGGCGTGACATTACTAACAACTCTGACGTCAGCGGATAAACGGAATTTCTTGGGCAGGCCTTTTTATGGAGGTCGTGATCTATCACGTGTTATTTGTCATGCAAAAGCTGAAAAGACAAACAAAATGGCGGTGTGCTCTTGATTTTTAACTTTCGACATATCTTCTAAATGATTGTATATCATTTATTAACAATGAGGGGAAGAATTATGCTTCGCCAATGTTTTATTCTTTTGTTACTCTTCTTCATCCCAAACGAGGCATATTACCACTTGGACGTAATAGACTACTACTTGAGATCACGTATAGCAGGAAAATAAGTGGCGAGATATCTGTTCACATCATTTTTAAACTTCTGCGTGTTAGCAAAGTCAGCAATCAGAAAACAGGAGGACAATTTCAAAGACTAGATATCCAATGTTAGAAGAAAGCATAGTAGAAAGTTTTCTGACATCAGTGAAGAGGTGGAATTTTGTTGTTTTACGTATGTACTTTTAAAAGCCACAAATGCTATCAATTCATCAGATCATATTCTATTAAAGTATTTGTAAAACAGGCACAGCAATGCAATATTGTGGCGATGGGTCAGCGGTTGGAGCTTGGTTGATAGTACAGGACCTATTAAATTGGAATTTCTTTTTTGAACCCTGTCTAAGTGGAAGAGATTAGCAGTGGATACACTAGCCCAGATGTAGCAACGATCCTCCATGCATGAACGAATGTTGATACAATGGTAGGTATCTCCAGAAATTATATTATATTATATTATACTAGACTACCCGTGACCCGTTGGGTCAGTATGTTATATTAGCTATGGAATTCATGTATGAGCGTGACACTTGTGACTTAAAGAAAATAGGGTTTTTTTTTTTTACATAACAAAAACATTTCTATGAAGGTATATTAAAATGAAAAATCACGGACGGATCACTCAAACATGGAAACAAAAATCCTCCCTATTCATGTAAAGTTATCTATTTTTCCGAATAATCGCTCAAAAATCGAAAATTATACATGATTTTCCTACGAATCGAACGCCGACGAAAGACATTTAGCAGCAAAAACGCACATGAACCTACCGATGAGAAATATAAGAATCAAAAACCCATATTGGAATCCTTCTACCAAGTTATAGAAACTTAAAATCTAAAAAAAAATAATTAATAAAACCTGATGCAAAAAAATAGAACCTAAATAAATAAAATAAAATAAAACTTATATTAAAACAGATTAGTAAATGTGTCAACAAATTCACAGTTCTCACACAACTATTTTGTATCTAGAAATGTAAACAAAAAATGAAAAAGAAGGGAGGAAGGAAGTAAAAGGGACGGATAGAGAGTAGTAGTAGGAGGAATAGTAGTAGTAGTCTTGGCTTTACTACAATTGTTCTTATGTTTTTCAACGGGTTAAAGTTGTTTAGTTGTAAGAAAATAGCGACATTATAGTTGTAATAAAGAATAGCTGCAAAACACCCCCACTCTTCCCATGTTAAATAATAATTTCGAAATAATAACGTTAATATATCAGTGCGCAGGTCAAAATCTGCAAAAGAAGCGATTTGTGATTATTTGTTTACGTTGTTATGGGTTAATGTCTATGCACGCATGCGCAACCAGATGTTGTAAACCAGAAAGTGGGTTACATCACTCGTTACAAGGTCATTTGAGTTTTATAATTATACAGATTATATATATATATATATATATATATATATATATATATATATATTATAATAATAAGTAGAACACGGTCAATATTGTATCTCATTCATAACTTCATGTGCATATGTATATATATTAAAAAGTTTGGCTCATCTCCAGGTAATCTACATCTATAATTTCAAGTGTTTAGATCCAAAATTGGCGGAGGAGTTTGGTAGAGTCTGCAAAGGTCAATTCTGTCAACTTTGACCTCTTGGAATCCAAGTATTCGCCCAAAAACTGTTTGAAAATATTGCTGCATGTCTGAATACACTTTATGTAAAATTTGAAATGTTTAGACCCAAAGCTGGCTGAATAGTTTGCTAGAGACCACAAAGGTCAAATCTTTTTACTTTGACACCTTGGCAGCCAAATTTTCGGTTAAAACCCGATTAGAAGCTTGCCCTATGTCTGAATACACTTTATGTAAAATTTCCAATTGGCTGAGTAATTTGGTAGCGACCGTAGAGGTAAATTTTCTAAAATTTCACTTCAATTTTGACCGCTTAACATTGAATGTTTTGGGTTCAAATAGAATTAAAAAGTTTGATCCATCTCCAAGTAATCTACATCTAAAGTTTAAAGTGTTTAGACCTAAAATTGGCGGAGGAGTTTGGTAGAGTTTTCAACGGTCAAATCGTTAAACTTTAATCTCTTGGCAGCCCAATTTCTGGCCGAAAACAGATTAAAAAGATTTTCCCAAATATTAATACCCCTTATGTCAAATCTCGAGTCTGTAGACTGAAAATTGACAGAGTAGTTAGGTAGGGAAATGTACACACACAGACAGACAGACACACACACACACAATTTCACTTTTGAAGATATATAGGTATATATATACATGCGTGTGTGTTTACGTATCTGTATGTGTTTTCTTTTATTTTGGTAAAATATGTTTTCCAATTATATTTCACTCTTTGTGTATACCAATCGTTTTAATTTAGAAGCTCAATGTATGTTAAATATAACAGAGCATATATATATATATATATATTATCTACTGCGCAGCACTTTTCTGGACAAAATTTTCGGGCCTCCGAACATCATGTTTACCTTAAGTTTAAATACAATGGCATGCTGCAGTCTGCGCGTATCGTGACAGAAATGCTTTTAGACTGGGCATTTACTTCTTATCAACCACAGGAAGATGTGGCACAAATCCTTAAGATAGGGAGTTTTAAGCTAGCACTCACAAAAAAAAGGACCACTGTGGCCTCTTAAAGATTGCTGGGCAGTCCCGTCGAAATTCACCGGTCGGGACACTTCAGGCAGTTTACAATAAACTAACTCTTCCTTAAAGAGCGAAGCCAAGGTCTTGAAGAGTGTGCCTCCCAGGACTACCCGGGACTAATACCTTAATTTGACAGATGAAAGTCATCGAAATGACAGTTTCTGCCGAAGTGATCGTCGAGATGCGATTCTCGACTGGAATCTTCCTATCAAGAATCTCCTAACAGTAAGATCTCACCCCTTCACTGTTTGTGTCCCTAAATGCCAGAAAGCTTTTTATTCTAATAGTTTCTTCCCTCGAACAGCTAGATGTTGGAATTCCCTTCCTGTTGACTGAATCCCTGATTGTACTGATATGCAGAAGTTTAAATGTAACATAAACAAATATCTTCCTAATTTTTCCTATACATGGCCCGAAATAGTAGCCCATTACGTCCAAATGGCGATATGCTTTGTAAGGAGTGAACAAGAGTAAAAAAAAAAAAGAAAAAAGCTGCTCCAAGACTACAACTATGACGCAACATAAGCTGCTCCAAGGCTTCAGCTATGACACAACAAAAGTTGCTCCAAGACTACAATTATGACACAACAAAAGTTGCTCCAGGCCTGAAAATCGGACAAAATCTCTCTTCGCGATACTTGGACACATCTAAAATCCTAACGCGTAATCCAATATTGCTCATTTCAAAAATCCTTGTGTCGCACCAAGTAGGGCAAACGTGCTCAAATAACAAGAGGAAATGCCAGAAGGATTTTTAAAATGGTGTACACTTCCTTTTCGAGGAAAGAAATAAGTGCAGAGGAAAGAAAGAATTTACAAAATGGAGGAGGGAGGCAAACTAAAGTCACGGATATATATTATATTTCCAACACTATATTTTTTGTGTGTCATATTCCTTTACGCTATACGAAATCTGTCTCAAATAACGTAATGAAACTGATCGAGTTAAAATAATCATCATTAACTTTGTTACAAATCAACACCATCTTCTTACGAATAATTTCCATAATTATTTTGTTTTCCTTAATAAAAACATCATTCAAACTTCTAGACGTGCTGGAAGTTCTGAACTGCGATTGCCGTTCGTCTATCTCCTGACTAGGCCTATGACAACAGCATATTTTTTTCATTGTTTTGACTCTCGAGTGTGTATCCGTTTATATCTTATATACTTTCATATAGAGTGATGTTGTTCTCGGTTGATTAACTGTGTCTAACTGTGTCGGATATATACTGGAGAGTCAAAACAATGAAAAGAATATTCTGTTGTCATAACCCTACTCATGACAACCCATTGTACGGTGTTGACAGTTTTTAAAGTGATTGCTACTGCACTGAGTTTTCGATACGTGCTCGTGGCATGCTTCACCAGTTGGTCATTCGGTCATACTTTAGGCTAAAACGCAGTGTCATCATTAAATGCGCAGATTGAGTGGGCGCATCTTATTTTGGATACGTCCTCGAATTCATATGAGAAGCTCTGCACGTAGATCTGTCACTGTTAAGTTTCAAATCGCATCTTTTTCAGTATGTCATACTTCAGTTTAAAATCGTATTTTCGTTGACCTGTCACGTTTAATATTGCAATGCATTAACAGACAACGAAAGTGAAAGCTGTTCGTGTTACCCAGAATTATTAGAGATATTTAGTTCTCTAATACTGAAAGAGCTTAGACACCGGGGTCGGAAAGTAGGATTGAGAAGTCAGCGTCTCCGAGGAGGGGCAATCTGATTTGTATAAAGTGCCTGGGCAGCCCCGTCGGTTATCCCGGTAAGGGCGCCTCAGGCGATTAGTAATAAACTAATATCTTCTAAAAGAGAGAAGATAAAGAACTATGCATGAACTACACTACACTGCAATCAACAAGGACACGATCATTATAGGAATGATCTAATCTTTATTGATTTTGAGGGCCGAGGATAAAAACCCCATCCAGAATTATTAGAAGATGCACCCATTTCTTCGCTTAAAGAAGAAAAGGAGATACCCGTGAATAGCGTTAATGGATTACCGGTTACGTTCGAAGATAGTAAAAAGCAGCAAGTACAGATAAGCATATAGCAAAAATTAAAAAAATATATATTTGGTGGCATAGACACAAGAGAAAAGGGGTGAGGGTGTCTCCATTTTCTATTTGTAAGAATACACTACTATGTGCAAATAGAATAATCATACCTCGTGACTTTCACAAAAGGATTTTAAAAGACTTTCACCTTTGGCCATCTTATAAGGTGTACGATGAAGACATTGATGCGAGTGACGTATAATTGACCTAAGATTGACCAGAATATGAGAAAGTTGTTAAATGTTTCAAAAATTGAAGCGAAAGTACCACGAATAAAATCTCAACTCTGACCTGAAATTGATATTCCATAAACACGTCTACCACGAATCAGTATCCCACAGAAGAGACGTTGCGAACCTGTCTTTATTTTATCGTTATTTCCATGGCAAGTACTCGTCTGAACTCCAATCTCTGGTACCACCTCGCCAATCTTTCATGAAAAACACCCGTCTAGCTAAAACCACTGTCAATAATCTTCCCCACTCTTTATCTGTGCCTAAATCAAAACGTATATTCCATGAACAAAGCTTCTTTCTTAGAAATGCACGCCCATAGAACTCTCTTCTATTTGCCTGCTTCCCAGGTGACTATAATTTGATTGTCTTCGAGTTCAACATAAACAAATTATTGATAGACCACCCCCTTACGTAATCCAGTTTACAAAATTTCTATTACTAACGATTACTACAATATTATCCCATTGACTACTGTATACTCTATAACTCTTATCCTCGAGTGGCTTCCGGGCCTGTGTTAGTGATAGCTCCTATGTAAAAAAAATCACTTGTACCAAGCATGTACTCGCATAGAACGCCATGAAAGTGATGTTGTAACTGATTTCAGCATTGAGTTTACAGCAAACTAATTAATTACACAGCTTCTAAATGTAAATATCAACTACACACAGGCTTCCATGACTACAAGAGCAGTGTAATCTTCGAGATTATAGCGATTTATTAATAAAAACTGTTTAATCCCTTACGTCATTCATCTCAGAAGTCATACAAAAAACGGAAGTGCAGCTATAGTTAACCAGGTCCATGACATTACTTGGGACTTATTTATTTATTTTACCCCCCCCCCCCCAAATTTTTAATACTGAAGCCTCGACTTGGATATTTGTAATTATATACTGAAAACTAATAATTCCAAAAGAAATGTTATATTGCATAATGTTTGCTAGTAAGTTACGTTTCTAGATAAGCATGGAAATCGATGCGACACGTAATTGCTTTTCTGTGATGATTGGAATTCGATGATGTCGTGAGATCAGCTAGATAATTTATATATAAATTTCAGTTACTGATGTCATACTATGAATTTTATATATTTTCGTAATTTATCTAGATGAATAGCTAGTGCGAACACTGAGGAAGCATTACGCTTCTTTAATTTCTTACGGTAGATGTACACAGATATATAAAGAAATTTAAATTAATCATACTACCGCATTGAGTTTAAATTAATTACCTCCCTTTAATCCTGCGCATGTGCATTGACATTATTACGGCTTTGATAATTAATTAAAGGACGGACAAGCACAATTATTATATACATTTATTGCTGTTTGAAAATAGATTAACTAAATTATTATTTAGCCGAGGCGTCTTGTATCAGCTTATTGTAGCACATCAAACCGGTTTTATGTTATGCAAAGCCGAAGTACAATATTTATTGTAAAAAAAAAATCATTAAGTATTTTTGGAAGATGTAAGCATAACAGTGCTAGAGCCATGTAAAACGCTTATAAAAAATAAGAAATGACATTATATATGAGAGTAGTCAACTAAAAGCAACAATGACAATGCATCCAGCGACGCTTGGAACTCTTAGGACGTATGTGATATGACCACGACTTCCAATAAATTGTAACACGGTCTCGCCACCCGCAATAAACAACATCAACAATAAAATAAGCTTTTCGACAATTCCGGGCTAGAATCGGTACATCCGTGAGTTTTCACGAAGCTAGCTAGCTACTTCTCTCTCTCTCTCTCTCTCTCTCTCTCTCTCTCTCTCTCTCTCTCTCTCTCTGCGAATTTGGTGTGAAGAAAACGCACGACACATTAAAGTTGTTGCCCTCGATATTAAAGGCGAGAATGAGGTTGACATGCAGCTGACTATGGCTCGAGCAAGTAGATCCGTAGATCTTCAAGTCATCCGTCTAGTGAAGGAAAACTCTGAAGCTAAATTTAAGGGAAGGAGGCTTCTTCAGTCCCGGATGATGACTTTCATAGAGCTGGTGACTAGAACAAATTACTAGTTTGCAAACATAAAGGAGTAGATAGGTTCTGTCAATCGCCCAACTTTCATACTCCTTCTTTGTCTATTGATCAGACGCAGAGGTGCGATCACAGGGACACGGCAGAAACACCTAGTGGTCAACCTTGTTTCCTGACTAGGTCAATAAACGCCGTTCCCCGCTCCCACAACATCCCATCTCATAAAACTAGGTACTTTTGGGGTGCTTGATTGCCATATATGCCAATGTAATTGCATTGGGTTGATTTTTGTTTGATGGGTTAAGGGTACCGGTTGACAGTTTCTGGCTGCTGTTCTCGACTGATAGTACAGGCACCCTACTTTTTAGGTAGCGCTTGGAGCCGTTGCTCCATCATCAGTTGTATAATATCGGGATGATTGTCGTGCCATACCGCGCATGGAAAGGGGCCCTATACCCATCGCCAGTGGGCTTTCCCGATGCCACAATACTGTAGATGAGAGTCGGCTGATGATCTACTTGTGTTGCATGTTTGATATTCTGCACAAGGATTTGTTCAGCA
Source organism: Euprymna scolopes (assembly GCF_053919585.1). NCBI lineage: Eukaryota > Metazoa > Mollusca > Cephalopoda > Sepiida > Sepiolidae > Euprymna > Euprymna scolopes. Next base: position 65,371,822 of record NC_136484.1, on the reverse strand, counting down.
CCTCTCATCCTAAAACTGAAGCTTTTAAATAATATTAA
>NC_136484.1:65211784-65366784 GCF_053919585.1 Euprymna scolopes | reverse complement strand
AGTTCCGAAGACTTGACGTTTGCGGTCTCTAGCAAACTATTCACCCAATTTTGGGTCTAAACACTGGAGATTTTACATAAAGGGTATTCAGACATGCAGAAAGCTTTTTAATCAGGTTTTGGGCGAAATTTTGACTGCCAAGAGGTCAAAGTTGAAAGAGTTGACCTTTTGTGGACTTTACCAAACGACTCCGACAATTTTGGGTCTAAACACTTGAGATTTTAGATGTAGGTTACCTGGACATGAGTAAAACATTTTAATATATATATACATATGTACATAAAGTTATCAACAGTACATAGGGATCAGGCAAAGCCGGGCTGAACTGCTAGTATATATATATATACTATCATGGGTACCCGGAGTTGCCTGAGTTTACATAAAGTTCCGTTTGGAACACACCTGTTACACTAATCATTTTCATTATGGGCAACGTGGATATTCCTATAACAATTTCCAAATTAAAAAAAACGGATAAAAACATGTGAATTGATTCGCCCAAAAAATAAGAAGTACGTGATGCCCTCTCCACCAGATATTTCAGCAGAAGGGATACAAAGAGAAGAAACTATTCCCTGGATATTGATCACTGGAAAGAAAACTCCACCACTCGCCAAAAATAAATCATTCAAAATAAATTATTTCTACTTTTGTTAAAAAAAAAAAAAATAGCAGCGAATGCCCGTGCGATCGCAAAAAAAAAAAAAAAAAAATTAGCCAAGTAGGCAGGTTCGAACCTGGAACGCGAATGTAGTGAAAAAAAGGTAACTTGGGAACTATTTTGCCCAATGTCCTAAAAAAACTTACGATTTTGTGAACCTAAAAATTGCGTTTATAAATATTAACGCGTGCGTTTGTTTTTTATATTTTGTAAGGGCACTTTTTTCAATTGCATTTTTTTGTAAATAAAAGAAATTTTCGATTTGCTTTTTTTGAGATGGAGGGACTTTTTCGATCAGCTTTTTTTTGCGGTACGGGTTCAAGCCTACCTTCCTTCTATCACTTTTTTTTGCTCAACATATACCTCCAAACACCCGGACCACGCCGGCCCCCCATGCTATTATATATATATATATATATATATATATATATATATATATATATATATATATATATATATATATATATATATATATATATATACATTTATATATATATATATTTATATATATTCATTTATATATATGTACATTTATATATATATATATATATATATATATATATATATATACATTTATACATATATATTTATATATATTCATTTATATATATGTACATTTATATATATATATTTATATATATTTATTTATATATATATATACATTTATTATTATATATACATTTATATATATATATACACACATATATATATATATATATATATATATATATATATATATATATATATATATATATATATGGATTTACTTATATCTTTTAAAAAGAAGTTATAATTCTTTTACCACCAAATTATATCATATAACTATTTTTAGGGGGTCCGAATTGACTGTATCAACGAATACGTCTAGTAAAATTCTATATTCGTTGCGATGTAGAATTGCAAACACCGTGTGACCACTATCAATATGTGTCCTTCATAGACTCCAACACCACCTCAGGTTTAGGGTGCGGGTTTGGTTAGTGATCTGTATATTCTTTTTTATTTTTTAAATCATAGGAGAAATTACACACATATCATTTGGGTTTTTTATTATTGTATCGAATGGTCGTCGCGTTATCGATTGCACATCTAGAAGCGTAACATATATCTAGATAACCCTACCTTACGCCCATGAATTAACTATATGTTATAGTCTGCATTATTTTTATAAAATAAATCATGACACACACATAAAAAAAGCTTAATTATAATAGGATGTATGTTGAAAATTCTGTTTTGACCGGTTGTCTCACATGTTCGTAATCTTTATCATTAGGGCCATGACAACAACATATTCTTTTCATTGTTTTGACTCTCGAGTATATATCCGACACAGTTAGTTGGTTGTTTTTGTTTTACGGCATATAAACCCTTTTCATGTTATTTAATGCCGAATCGAGTGATTTTGAAGAACAATTTTTTAATAGAATATATTTGAGTTTTTTTTTTCATGTCGGTTTCTATTTAACCCATAGTTGGGACCCTAAGAGATACTACCACTCCGGTTTAGAGTGGACCTGGGAGCAATGCCAATTAAGGGGTGGCTCCATGTTCCCCAAAGCCCGCAAGCTGGGGTTTACCTATTGAATATAGTTTAAGGTCATATCCAGGACCACCGACACAGTTAGACACAGTTAATCAATCGAGAACCACATTACTCTATCTAAAAACATATAAGATATTAACTGATATATACTTGAGAGTCCAAATAATGAAAAGGATATTCTCTTGTCATAGTCCTATTTATCACCGCAGTCTTAAGGCAGTATGTGGCTGTGACTCTACATTGTTCCAATCTTGGCTAGGCTAGAGATGTGAGACACACTCATTTTATCGTTATTTTCATGGCAGGTGCTCGTCTGAACTCCAATCTCTGGTCCCCCCCTCGCCAATCTTTCACGAAAAACACCCGTCTAGCTGAATCCACTGTGAAAAATTTCCCCCACTCTCTATCTGTGCCTAAATCAAAACGCGGATTCCATGAACAAAGCTTCTTTCTTAGAACTGCACGCCTGTGGAACTCTGTTCCGTCTGCCTGCTCCCCTCCGGACTACAACTTTGATGTCTTCAAGTCCAAATTTAACAAATTCGTAATGAACCGCCCCCTTAAGTAAACACTTCATCAAATCTCCACACTAACGTAATGTGCTTGCAATAACCCTTATCCCTGAGTGGCTTCCGGGCCTTGATAAGTGGTGATCACTGTAAAAAAAAAAAGTATCCTTCTCACGGTCTCACTGATGGGGCACAAAGGAATACTGGATATGGCAATTCGACACCAGTCTAGTTTCGGATGATACTGAGTATACAGATTTAATAAGTACCCTCATCTTTTAGTCTCAAAAGATGAATACGTTTATCAACCAGTTCTGAAACCTCAGCAGATGACAAGGTTTCTTCTTAGAGACAAGAGGGTTCTATTTTACTTACTTACCTCTCGGCGGAATAAATTTAACTCTTGGCTGGGTCGATTTAATATGAGCCCAACAAGTAACTCGTAATGCCCAGAACAGCGCAAACGTAAAAATGATAACAGTTTCTCAGTTCTTTGGAATTGTAAGGTGGCAGAAATATGTTTATTTAACCTTGTCTTGCACAGTGAAAATAATTCTGTCTAGAGCAAGGAGCTGTATTGTTTATCCAGTTTTTAACATGGTCTCCGTTCAGATTTTAGAGACGATGGATATCCCGTGTAAGTGTTGCTGCGCGCGTAATTGTGGATATCATGGATCGGCACTGCTAGATTCCAGTGACAAGGAGAAGTGCAGGTCGACTGGAAAAAATGCTGAGATAAATTGAGAACACATACAGCACTTGGTACTTCCAAATGGCCACTCATTTAGTACTGACCAGACTCAACGTCGCTTAATGTTGGTGATCTAATGGGAATCTGTGTGTGAACGTGATTGTGCCGTACGGTTTTGAACAGCCGTAAGAAATGACAGAGGATTATCTGATCTTAATGAATTGAGTATTGATTAATATCTATTGCTGTCAGGACAGGGTAAAAACCTTTTCTCATTTACGTTTTCCTCTTTTTCACAGAATAGACGTTGGTAGTCTATCTGCTCTATCCGTATTTTCATGGCAGGTGCTCGAAAGAGCTTCATTCAAAGGCATTAACGGTAAATACCCGCCTAGCTACAATCAATATCATTAATCTTCATTACTCTTTATCTGTACCTTAATCTAAAAGATAATTCCATGAGCAGAGATTTGGGTTGGGGGGGGGGCAGAACTATTTGTCCATCCATCAATCGCGGCCGTAACCGTAACGAGTGTATAGTATAATTCAAATCTTGTCGGTAGCTGAATACTTGAAGCTTCGCCAGGGTTATCAAGGGTATGTTTTATCGTGACGCCATCACTAGATGCGTTGCCTACCACGGCTTAAGAGAGTCCAATCTAAGGAAGGATAGACCGCGCCAGTTTTTCAACCTAATATTTTACCTCGCGGTACATACAGCGTCTCGCCTTCCCAAATGGTCAACCATCTGTTACTGGCCAGGCTCAACGTTTCTTACCTTCGGTGATCTGGCGAGAACCGGTGTGTCAACGTGATTGTGACTGTTCGTCTGTTGAACATAATACCGCGGTATGCCTTGTTTGAGGTAAACGAAAAAAGTGATAACATATTTTTAATGAAATCAATATATCATGCTATGATTGATTTAGGTACTCATGCACTCATTGATCCGTGCTGAAATAATAACGTTATTATTTAAAAAACCATTCTTAACATGGGGAGGGGAGGTCGTTTTGTACCTATTCTGTGCTTTAACCTTACAATTGAATAAAAAAAAACATAAAACTTTAATTAAACTTGGAAATACGATTTTAAAAATAACGCGGATCAGTAAGTGCCTTAGCACTTTGATTTATTAATAAATACTGAAAATTTTAATAATATCTGCAAATTTTCAATCAAGATTATATTTTTATGAAAAAAATATTTTTATGACAAAAACTATTTTTAATTTCATTGTCTATCACAAGTATTAATAAATTCGTATACAAGTTTGGCGGGATATTTATAGTGGAACTCTTCTGCGTTTAGATTTTCCAACAGAATAATGGCAGTTTTTCGTTGCTTTCTGTAACACAGATTAACTTATAAGCAGGTAAGTAATTTTTTTTATATTAAAACTTTTTTTTTTAATATAAAATCTTTGCACAAATATTCGGAGTTTTGCTGATTTGGGTTAGAGTTAAAATGTATTTAAGATTTCAAAGTTGGGAAGAGAATGTAATTTTTATTTCAGGTATTTCAATTTTGCAACTCTGAGTTTTTCTATTTCAGACGGATCTTGTCAATACAATTTTACACTTTAAAAATCTTATGCTTTTTTTTCTTTTTATTCTCACTTTTACTAATGTATGTGTGCAAATATAATTTTTAAGTAAACTTAAATGCTAGACATTTCCAAACTGAAGTAAAATTCGGTGCTAGTGCATTTATTGATCCGTGCTGAAATAACGTTATTATTTAGAAAGACCTTCTTAACATAAGGAGGGGCGGGTGTCTTGTACCTATTCTGTACTTTAACCTTACAATTTAATAAAACATATCATAAAACTTTAAAATATTTTTTTTTAAATGGCGCCGATCAATAAGTGCACTAGCACCGAAAAATCTGTTAATGCGGAATATTAAAAAAGATTATCAGATTTAAAAAAAATGAAGAAATAGTAGGAAATTATCAGATTTCAATTGTAATTAGTACTGTTTTATTTTTAATCTGGAGTATATATTACTCAAGTAAACAGTCGTAAATTCGTAAACAAAAACAAATAATTTGTAGAGTTGAATTTGCTACCGACCCGTATAATTTTAATCTGCGGAAACCGTATTTTTTTAACTTCTATGTCGCATCTCTTATCTACACTCAAAAACTAACATTATGCCAAGAATATCGAATTAAATGATTGAATGTGATTCTACAGCGGTTTTCGATTTGGAGAGGCTTGCCATTGACTTATGATTAGTGAAAGAGTAATAGCTTTTGGTACTCGTGCAGAGAGTGATCCGTGCTGAAATAATAAGGTTATTATTTAAAAAGCCATTCTTAACATGGGGAGGGGAAGGTATTTTGTACCTAGTCTGTACTTTAACCTTACAATTGAATAAAAAAACACATCATAAAACTTTAATTAAACTTGGAAATACGATTTAAAAAATAGCGCGGGTCACTCTGCATTAGCACCATTGTTTTTTTCAGTATCTTTTGTTAGTGATCGATCTAATATGGGGAATTCCCAGAAGATAAAACTTTAGAAGTGACGTTGCAACAAGCTGCCTTTTTGCGACCTAGACCTATCTCTGAGGTCTGGTAGACTGAAATGCGCCATACTGCTGCTTATATATATATATATATATATATATATATATACAGGGTAACCGAAAAAAATGAGCCCAACTCTAATTAGGCCCCGTTTCTTAGTGTTTTGTCCGGATGAAATGAAACTTTGGTCATAACTAGTTTATTATATTCAAAATATCACATCAAAACACAAGGGCCTTTGGCCTTTTTTTCTCCGTTCTACAGCATATGTTCTGGATGGCCTCCATTTAGCTTTTTTTCTTTTGGGGTCACTCTGTATATATATATATATATATATATATATATATATATATATATATATATATATATTTGTGATAATTAAATTGATTGACTTACCGAAGGTGGCTCGGTGGGAAGGGAAAGACACTCATGGCTGTGAACGGCCCGGCCTGGTGTTTGTTAATGAAGAAAATAGGATGTCTATTCCTTATAGCTTAAATAGACATTCCAGTCTCGTGTCAATCTCGCTGAACGAGAAATTGAGACTATAAAAAGAATCACCTTTGTAGGCTTGTTATTGTTGTAGTTTGTTCTTGTCGTTGTTAGAGATCTATCAGACCGGTACGACAACTGTTAACAGCGCGTTATATTTACAAGAATACGTTTGCTTGTAAGCAACGAGGTAATTTTTCGTTGCAAGCTAAACGTCTTTTCTTCCCCCCCCCACTCGTCGGTAGAAAATATCGACAATATATATATATATATATATATATATATATATATATATATATAAACAGGAAGTGGGCACGTGAGTGAACATCATTTATGCATTCAATCATGCCAACAAACTTAATATAAGGCAAACTAAAGAAGGCTGCTGTTTCCTCCAATCATCCCAGCCGCCATGGCAGGTAAGTTTCTATACTTTTCAGCTTTAAGTTAAGCAATCACTTGGAAAATGTTGGCAATCTGCATTATTTGCAGGATTAGAATGAGTGGTTCTTTTGTCGATAAGACATCGTTCATCAAAATCAAAATCTGAATTTAAAATTTCCACAGGTTAAAGTATAATTTTATTTTTAAATTTAGGCACCGCCAAAAATGGCCGAAAAATCAAGTTGTTGTTGTTGTTTTTTTTAAAACGAAATTATATTTATTAAAATCCATTATTTCTAAGTAACTTTTTTTTCCAAAAAGATAAAACTCTGAATTTTATCATATAGAAAACGGAATAATGTAAAACTTTTTCTATTTTTAATTAAATTTTAAATGTTAAATTTTCCCCAAAAGTTAACAATCGGCGTTTTTTGTTTTGCACAAAAAACGTATATAAATAGTTTAAAAAAAGGTTCTTGAAATAATTAATTTGTTCATTTCTTGTCTAACTAAGATTTAGGGTGATTTTCTATGAGAATATGCAAAAATATAATATAAGTACCTGGATTTCAAATAATTCCACTTATTCATATAGGCAACCAGTTACTTCGAGTCGATTTGATTACTGTTTACATTTGTGCTTGATAAAAAGCAAACTACGGAAGACCGAAAAGCCAAAAAAAACTTATTTTTCAGTGACGAAAATTTCAATGTATTATTAACGCTGAGGCTGGCCAGTACCAGATGGGTGACCATTTGTATGAGTTTGGTTTTTAATGTGTATGTGTGTGGAGGCCAGGCTCTCCAAAATGGGGAGGGGGGGCAATTTAAAGCAGAATAAAAAAAAATTATTTCAGCGCGTTTGGTCCAACGTAGTCGAAAGGCGGCAAACGTTTCCAAACTTGATCGAAAAATGATATTTTTAACTGTGGCGAATTCCCAGGATACGGTCCCTGAAAGATTGTTGACGACGTTGCAACAGATTCGTCTGTTGCGACCACAAGGTCACTTAGTTGACAATTCGTATTAGATGATCGTTACTCACAAAAAAACAGGTGCTTGTCTCTGTCACAAGTCGCCTTAAATAGAACAATGTTTTTGCACACGAAAGGAAAAATCACGTGCACGTGATATTATGCGCCCAAGCCCTCATAAAAGCTTACACAAGGAAGCAAACAACTTTCTGTTGCCGGAGCTCCCCAGAGGTGAGTAATTATTTCCTTTACTCTCCCGTGTTCAGAAAAAAAAATCAAAGGAAACAGGAGGGTATATATATATAAATTTTTTTTCAATCTTGGGTTTGGCAATTATAACAATGCCAGCTGTCCTCTTCAACAGGGGGATGTTGGATCCCCCCGCAATCAAAATGGAACCAGTAACCACAACCATCACACCCAATCATTCTATCATCAATCTTTTCTATCATCCGGATTCTCGCATCCTGGGCAAATGCAATCCGGCTCCTCATCCACCACAGATGCTTCTAAACCGTGCCAACCAGGCTGGGGGAAGGCAAATCCTTTGCGGTGGAAGTGCTCTCTTGGAGGCAAACAGGGCAATACCAATTTTCCTCTCGCGGTGGAAATTGGCTTAGGCCTATGCACAAAAAAATGGAACCAGTCATCACATCTGTCGCAGCATACCATGGGACTCCCATCGTCAGGTAAACTGCACACTGGGCAATTCTCAATATGCTCTCCCTCTGCGGTGTGAACCTCAGATGCTCTATCAAGGGAGGTGTGCTCTTCCTGGCCACGGTCACCCTGTATGTGAAGGGTTCCCTCGGCCTTTAACTCCAGTGGGTAAAGGTTTTTCAATGATTGCACCTGCAGTGACCCATCCCCACGCTTGACCTGCGCAGATCTCATCAAGCCATCCTCTCCTGGGTACAACTGCGTAACCCTTTCCAAGGTTCAAAAAGGTCGACTCCGGTTAGGAACCCTGATCAAAACCACTTCTTCGTTCACAAGGTTTGACGTAGCTCCAGATTGTGGTTGGGTTCGCTCTCTTGGGCTTAGCAGGTACTCTTGGTGCCATATTCTTCTGAATCTTTTCAAAGCTTCGTCTCGGCAGCTAAGGGATTCCACCAAGTGTTTCCGGGACGGAGGTTCAACTTGGCTAATATCTCCTTGGTTTATCCTAAATATTAGTCGCGGATTAAGCACAGGGCGTAGGAAGTGATTTGGAATTAAAATTTCCAAACCTTATCGGAGGAACTTGTGTGGGTCAGTGGTCTATCATTCACTACATTCTGAACATCCGAAAGTATAGTTAAAAGGTCGGTATAGTTGTAAGTAGCTCGCCCGATCAGCTTGTACAGACAAGACTTTATCGTTCTAATAAGCCTTTCCCAGATACCACCATACCATGGAGAATGCGATGGAATCCTATGGTGGGTTATTTCACACGTCCCGAATCTCTCCTTAAATTCGCTACATGTAAATGCCTGAACCACACTGCACCCCGCAACAAACGATTTAGCGTTATCGCTATAAATGTGGGAAGGTATGCCATACATATTAGTAAAACGTATAAATGCTGTCAGGAAGGAATAGACAGATATATCCTCCACTAATTCTAAGTGCACCGCTCGCACCTCCAAGCACGTGAATACTAATATGTACATCTTTGTCCTTTCTATATCTCTCTGCACCCACAAATGACCAGCGAAATCCACAGCGGTTCGAAGGAAGGGTCTAATTAAATTGACTCTGTGCTTAGGCAAGTCAGTTCTTCTCGGGTACGAGAAGGGTATTGCATTGAGCTTTCGACACAATGAGCATCCAGATAAAACCCTCGTCACTGCCTGTCTCCCTTGAGGTATCCAGAACCCGGCTAGCCCCACTTTATTCAATGTGGTGGGGGTACCTAAGTGGCTGCATTGGTGATGACAATCCCGCATAATCAGCGTAGTCAATTCATGGTTTTTAGCCAGGATTACAGGTTTATGTATTTCAAATTCAAAGACAGCGTTCCTTTTTAATCTGCCCTTGGAGCGGATTTTCCCCTCCTCATCTAAGAAGAGATCTAAACTTCCCACTCTCTGAGGAATGGCTCCTCTCTCAGAATTCTCTAGAAATTTCAGCTCCTCCGCAAATGCCTGACATTGCATCACCCTGATTAAATGTAGACGGGCTGCCCTTGCTGGGTCTAGGTCCTTTTTTCTCAGCCTATAAACAAACTCGAAGACACGAGCTGTAACATTCATCAACATCGACAGCGTAGAGTATTTGTCAAATGGTACGACTGGCTCTTCCTGATTAGGTGATACGGAGCAGCACACAGAGGTAACCATCTTATTATTTTCAGGACTCAAACAGTTTGAGGCGTTTTCCGGCCAGGGGACTGCCTGATCCCTCAGCCACACAGGTCCATTAATCCAATAACTTAGGTTTTCCTTTAATTTCGGAGGAGATAATCCTCTGGTAACAAAGTCTGCTGGATTTAGATTTGAGGGTACATATTTATAATGCAATTGTACTCCAAATTTTGCAGTTAGTTCTCTTTCCCACTGATCAATATCCCTTAGTCTGTTTTTGACAAACACATTCTTGTTGTTGGAGGTTTTAGTGATTATCCAAGATAGAACTATTTGTGCTAAGGTTACAGCCTTAAATCGCATCCTTGAATAGGATCTCAACAAAGTGGAAAGGCATTTTATTGCCAGGAAAACTGCCAGCAGTTCCAACGTGGGTAATGTCCTGTTTTTCAGAGGTGCTACCTTAGCCTTGGCAAATATAAGTGATGAATTACCCCGCCCGGCAGCATAAGCGGTGAACCCGTATGCCTTTTTAGAGGCATCACAGAATAAGACCAGACTTGCCTCTTCCCCTTCATCAATGGCATGCCTAGGAAAATTGATGGAGGCGACCCCCGATAGCTCCAATGCAATGGCTGCCCATCTTACTTGCTGTTTCTCCGGAACTATTTCATCCCAACTCACTCCTAACTTCCACAACTCGCTGATGAAGGTGCGAGCCTGAATTGTCACGGGGAAGCATAAGGAAAGCGGATCGAAAATCTTAGAGGCTTCTGAAAGAATCTGCCTTTTGGTTCTGGCTTTAGGATCACAAACATAGGGAGCGACAGAGATGACGTCATTCTGAGGATGATATCTATATCCTAGTACCCTCTCCCATGAACAGTCATGCTTGATATACGTTCCGTCCTCCCTCATTGTCTCCTGCAACACAGCGTTATTCGAATTGCAAGCCTGCAGGAAGAATCCGCCCTCCTGCAGCCGGTCTACTGCCTTGGAGTAGAGAGTAATCAAATCCTCCAAATTATTTTCCGTTTTTATTAAATTGTCCACGTAGAAGTTGGATAGTAACATCTCCGAGCAAGGATCCATGGGGAATCGTCCAGCATGTAAAATTGCATTGTACGGTATCACATAAAATGCAATTTAGAATGAATGGGCTTGCGCTGAAGCTAAAAATAATAGTCGCATAGCGGTAACACCTTAATCTATTGTTCTTCTTCAAAAAGAAGCAGAATTTGTTTTTAACTGATTCCTCCGCCAAACGCACCATCAGAAACGCTCTCCTAATGTCGGCCAAAAGAACATATGTTTTAACGGAAACGCAATGTGAGATTCAGCATGTCACCGGTCAGGTTGACTCCATTGTATGCGGCGTCGTTAAGCGCCGCAGAATTTGCGGTTTTAAACGAGCAATTAAATACCGGTCGAATTTTTGTCGTGCTGGTAGGATTGTTCTTGAAGACGGGTCTATGTGGGATCCATACATAATTCCTATAATCTTCAGGTGTACATTCTAAGGGTTCTATTATACCCTCCTCTTCCTGTTCTTCAAAAACTCTCACGTATTCATCGTATAATCCCTTTTCCTCTAAGTCCTTAACCACCCTATCCAAGACATTGATGGCCACATGGTGATTGGACTGGACTCTTCTTAGCTTGTCTTCATACCAGGGCAGTTTGATCGAATAATGACCCTTCCTGATGGAGATGTTATCCATAAAATCCCTTAACTTATCCTTGTCATAGTCTGAGTTAAATTCGGATTCGGGCAGACCCAGAGACTCAAGGCTGAATATCCACTCAAGTCCTCTGTCCACCAGACTGTCTTCGAACACGTCTGCGAAAGGATCGACATATGAAGGGCAAGGATTCATAGCATTATTAACGAGACTGCCATCGCAAGGAAACCGCTCGACCATTAGGTTATAATCCAGGCTCTCAGTGTACACAATTCTTTGGTCCTCGTAAAGAAAATGTTGGACGTTCCCGAATGGTATTATACCAGCTGGGGTCTCCCAAGCTGTGCCATTCATGCAACGTACTACCTTAATAGGGTACAAATATTGTAAGAGGTCTACTCCCATCAAGCCCTAGAGCCGAACACTGCCACTTGTAATTTCTGTCGTTGGCTCCATCCCTAAATCTCGAAGATTTTTCCAAACCAGCGGTAAGTCAGGGACCTTATGTGTAAGGTCTAGTTGGTTGTCAATAAGAATAGGCACTTGGGGGGGGGGCTGCTCCAGCAAACAAGTCCACTACAGCAGTCAATTGTTTACATCTACGATGCTTCCTACCGACAAAGGAAACTATGTCCAGGTCCACGTTCTCCAATGTATCCGGGTCACAATGCAAACGATCCACGACTTCACTCGAGGAGTAAGACCTCTGGCTGCCGTAATCCAAGAGACAGGTCATCGACACTGAATGTTCTCCTCTTCTGATAGTAACCTTGATCATGGGTAGAATGTTATGGATTATTTCAGTATCAGAGCTTACGTTGGTACTAACTCCTGTCTCTTCTAGTTTCAATTCTGGAAACAATACTGACAGATGGCCTTGAAAGTGACACACCCTGCATCGAGCCTTCAAATCCTTATCGACAGGGCATGCACTGCTAAGGTGACTGGCTTCAGAACATCGCTCGCATAATCCCAGCCTCCTACAACGCCGGAGTCGTTCACCATAAGACGAAAACACTCTACAGTCCATGCCAGAATGTCCATTGTCGGCACAAAAATTGCAGAATTGGGGACTCTCCATAACAAGATCCGCCTGAAACCCCTCCGTGGTTCCTCCCTGTGTATTCCTATTCCAAGAGGAACTCGCCCTTGGACGGAACCGGGCGGTAGTGTCAATTTTACTAGAAGGAGCGTGCCCAACTCTAAGAAGGGCCCTGATCACACCTGCAGTATGGTGCAGTATGTATCCCAAGCAAGGATAATGGGATCGTGACATTCTAATTAATTCAGCACAGATCTCTGAAGGAATTTTCTCGAACAGTATGTGTGCCACGATAGCACCACTACCAGAGCCCCCCCCCCGAAGGAAGTCATAGTCATAATCCGAGTCCAATTCTCGAAGTTCGTATTGTAGTTGAGCCAGGTACTCCCTCAGAGCATCGTAATTTTTGTCCACCTTGGGATGACCTTGAATGATTTTTTTAAATATCTCCTCTCTGATAGCGTCCTTGTCCCAGTACTCCGCTTTGAGGATATCAACAGCGATTCTGAAATTCAGTTCATTATCGGAAAGGTGGTGTATAAGATGGAACGGGCGACCAGAAACATATGTCTTCAGACATACCAGTCTTTCACGATCATCATGAAGACCTGCAGTGCAAAATTCAAATTTTTCCAAAAAATCCCTTAATGCAAATTTATTTTCTCTGTCAAAGCCGTCAAAGGTGGGGCAGGTGATTTTAGGTTTCGCCAACTCATACCTCAGACCACGGTTGGGTGAAGTTGTAGTAGATTCAACAGGAGCCAAATGAGGAGTGCCTCAATTCTCGCAACGATAGGAATACCGCAGACCTGTAAGAAAAGTTGTCATCAGCCAGGCCTCCTGCTTCCTCAGAGGGAGACAAGTTAATTATGTCCTTATCCAACTTCTCTAGCTCCTCGATTCTTGATTCGGTGTTCACCTTGTGGTGGTTCAGGAAATCCTTATCGAAGTGGCTTAGTGCCTTAAGGCGCTCCAGAGATCAATCTATCAACAAGCGTGTCGTTCTTTTTAGCCCTATCAGAGTATCCAGTCGAGAAGACTCCATTCCGTAAAACGGAGAGTAATTAACGTCTGTTGCAAAATGTGGCGAATTCCCAGGATACGGTCCCTGAAAGATTGTTGACGACGTTGCAACAGATTCGTCTGTTGCGACCACAAGGTCACTTAGTTGACAATTCGTATTAGATGATCGTTACTCACAAAAAACAGGTGCTTGTCTCTGTCACAAGTCGCCTTAAAAAGAACAATGTTTTTGCACACGAAAGGAAAAATCACGTGCACGTGATATTATGCGCCCAAGCCCTCATAAAAGCTAACACAAGGAAGCAAACAACTTTCTGTTGCCGGAGCTCCCCAGAGGTGAGTAATTATTTCCTTTAAAGGGCACAATATTTATCGATTTTTGGGGTTTGTATTACTGTACACATAGATTCGAAAAAGTTGTCAAAAAACAAATATATAACAAATAAATGTAATCAAAGGCAAGATAAGTTACTTTTCTACCAAACTGGATATGTTTTATTTTTTTTTATTTCATGTAACATGTTTATTCAGCTCGAAAAACATACAGGGTTTACCGATGTATTCGAAAATTGCAAATATTTATCGATTTTTTTGTATCGATTCTTCAAAGCATGCCCTGTTTAATAATGGTCATGCATTATTCGGCTCGCTAAAAAGAAATTGTTAATTTATTTATCAAAGATTTTAAAATGTCTTTTTTCGTATTAATATTAAAAAAAAATTTTATGTTTTGCTTAATTTAAATTAATTATTTTACTTAACATATTCACTGAATTTCACACTTCAAGACTCAAAAGCGGGATAATTAAACACAATCGAAGTTTTGATATTCAGACATCAAAATAAGATACGCAAACAAGTTTTTTATCTATAATCCCGTCCCTTACAACAACATAATGTTTTGTTCAGTTTCAGATGATTATTTTAAGCATATTTGGAACCCCCTCAAAACAAGGGGGGGTTGTAAGCAAAAAATATATATATATATAAATATTGTTTATGAAAAATAAGTGCACTGTTATAAAGTTCATTCGTCTCTTAATAATCGCTGAAAATTTCGTATTGATTTGATAATTACCTGATTTTTGGTAGATTTTTAAAAAGACGGTCCGTCAAAAAGTACTTACCTGCACCCCCCCCCCAGTTTTGGCGGTGCCTAATTAAATTCTACTGCGCTTGTTATAAATTACCGTGCTACAATTTCTCGACTGTTCACTATTGCGGACATTTTTCCCATATCCAGAACTTTCCTCTAATTCTACTTAAAAATGCCTTCATCCAATTTTTAGTGAAGTAGCCAGCATTATTTAAAAAAAAATACATTTACTTCCGTTACGTGTAGAGCGATGTTATCTTCAAACATGTATGATCAAATACCTTCATGGCGCTATTTTTTAAATCGTCTTTCTAAGTTTAATTTAAGTTTTATGTTTTTTATTCAATTGTACGGTTAAAGTACAGAATATGTAGACAACACCCTCCCCTCCCCATGTTAAGAATGGCTTTTTAATAATATTATTTCAGCACGGATCAATAAGTGCATGAGTACCACATTCATTATTACGTATGCATTTATGTTACCGTGCTGAAATAATAACGTGGTTATTTTGAAAACCATTCTTAACAGGGGAAGGGAAGGGGTTGTAACTAATCTTTATTTCTACCTAACAATTTAATAATAAAAAAGTGATATTGTGAAACTTGAATTTGAAAATTCTATTAGAAAAATAGCACGGTAACATAAGTGCATAAGAACCCATTCATTTGTAAGTAAAAATTGCGAACCTTTATTAGCAAATATTTGTAAATATTTTTCATTTCCATTTGGGAAACGATTGCACGGTTCGTGCACGAATACGAACATAGCAAACAGAAAAAAAAATATGATATATACCTTGAATTATGACAAGTTTTATTTCTGTATTTTGGTTAATTCTCCGATGTGTAAGAAATATAGTATATCTTAACAAATTAAAATAAACTCCTTTCTGTACTACACGAAATGGAAAGTTTGATCTAGTTGTCCCGATTTCAACATGGCTACCATATAAAATGTTTCAACTTATGCAGACTGTGCTAAATCAAAACCATTTAGAAACTCATTCTAACCATGGAGAGATATCGCTTTTTTCACTATTCGGTACTTTTACCTAACAATTACTAAACAAGATACCTTAAATATTGAATTTAACTTGAAAATATTGTATAAAGATACTACGGTTTGTAATCGGCACAAGTAGTAAAGATTACAAAAGGATAATATTTTGACAGATTAAGTTAGTTTATTAAAGGAAAATAATTAAACTTTATATCATGAGATTTCTTATTCCCATAGAATGCTATTCTATGTATAAGTTCTTGAAAAGCATAGTTTTGTTTACCGCCTAGCATGATTATGTACTGCTGTTGGGGTTGATTAAGGTAATTATATTGATTCGTCATAGGATAACTGGTTGAATCTGTAAAGATTACAGGGAATCCAGTTTTATGCAAAAAATTGAAACAAAATACGAAAGCAGCACAGTCATAAAACTCGGTGGTTCGTTGGAAAGCTAATGACCTGAATTGTGTAGTGGACTATGTGACACTTGCTCTTAAGATCGCATATTATTGTTTAAACAAGTGAGTGATAACTCTCTATACCAATATAACGCAAAATGAGTACCCACTTTATGGTCACCACTGATCCCCATCTGGCATCGATTGAAATAAATAGCTCTCGTCTTGGGGAGGCTCCATGTTTTGAAAAGCTTCATGGCTTGGCCTTTACTCCTGGTCTGAAATGGAACAGGTACACGTTGCCAAGGTCGCTGGGAAAATGGTGAGCTCCTTTTATCGATCCAGTAGATATCTCACTGCTGATGTAATTCTTTACCTATATAAGAGCCAGATATGTATAAGGATGGAGTACTGTTGCCACATCTGAGCAGGAGCTGCTAGAAAGAACTTATGCTGCCTTGACAAAGTTCAAAATAGACTTCGTAACCTATTTAGGGATGCCCTTTTCTCTTCCCCGCAACCTCTTTCTCACAGAAGAGACGTTGCGAGCCTCTCTCAGCTTTATCCTTATTTTCATGGCAAGTACTAGTCTGAGCACCAATCTATGGTCCCTTCGCCAAACTTACACGAGAAACACTCATCTATCTGAAAACACTATCAATAATTCCATGAACAAATCTTCTTTCTTAGATCTGCATAACTGTGGAACTCTCTTCCGTTTGACTGCTTTACATTATATATTATGTGTATGTATTAATATGTCCGAAAGTATAATTAGTCGAGCAATTAACTGCTCGGCAAAACAAAATGTTACTTGCAGACTGCTATTGAGTAATAAAGCCGTGGGTACTGCATGAAAAAAACAATTGTTTTACTTCCTCGCCAAATATTCAATGAATTCCTATGGAATAGTAGTAAGAATAATCTCCATATTCTTCTGTTTCTTTTCAGATATTATTTTATATAATATCGATTGTAAATTTTTACGCAATAGCTGCCGGCTGCAACTACGCGTACTAACTTATTGCTTGTTGGAACTACGCGTACTAACTGATTGCTTGTTGGAACTATTGATGCTATCTTTTCAAAGCGGCTTGTGGGCTCGGCTGTTTGTAAATAACTATTCTGTACTTCCACCTAAGAATTTAATGAACAAAAAGATATCATAAAACTAGAATTTAACTTGAAAATACTAGTCGAACAATGTAATCCTTAAAAAGGGAGTCTTTACGTTCAACACCGGTATCTATTAATTTGCCCAGAAGTTTGTTTACATTTTGAAATGAACAATAGGTAGTATTTAATCACACTATTATTTCAAATGGGGAGGAGAGGGTGTTTTGTATCTATTCTGTGCTTCCACATTACAATTGAATAAAAAAATAGATATCGTAAAAACTTGAATTGCACATGAAAACACTATTTACAAATAGCGTGGTACCAAAAATGCATACACACATTTTAGGACCATTCTTGACGGAGATATTGTTTTTAAAAGAGACTACTCCCCCTAATATTTTTAAGAATATTTTTAGTAAATTACTGTTGTTTTAAAAAAGGTAAAATCGATGTCCAAATGTTCGTTTTCTACCTAGGTGGCAAAGTTGTTAGTGGGTCAACTTATTTTATAGCGTTTATTCAATTCAAAAACGAAACTACAAACTGTATAATATATATTTTTTTAATATTTATACTTATTCACTGTTTAAAAAGAGGCAAAATCGATTTTTCTTCCTAGCTTGTTAGTGGTTTAATTTATTTTAAAGTGTTTATTTAGTAAAAAAAACAAGTCAACAAGGATTTCCTCACTAAACTAGGACAGAAAATGTGGTATAGTCTCAGAACAGATACTAAACCTTGCTGCAAATAATAATAATAATAAATAAATAAATTTACCTTCAGATGACACAAAGTTTTACTCACTGCCCGTATTAAATTTAAATAGTTCAACTTAACGAAGATTATATTTAGAATTAATTATAAATTGGATACAGCGTAAAATTTAGAAAAACTCGTCCATTTTTGATAGGTAGGAAAACTCTCCATTATTGAATACATATCCATTGAAAACACATTTCGGGCCGTTGTTGAAGGGGGTATTATTTTTAAAAGAGACTACACCCCCTTAATATATTTTTAAAAATAAATTTACTTGTTTACTGTTGTTTTAAAATATATAACATCGATTTTGTAAGTGTTCATTTTCTACCTAACTTTGTAAGATTTTAATGGTTCATCTTATTTTAAAAACGTTTTAGTTTTTAAAAAGTCGAGTGTTACTTTAAAACAAACAAAAAATGTTCGACATGAGAGTATCACGCCTCGGGAATCTGGATAACCGCTCAAAAATAGAAATTTAAAGAAAATACTGAAATAGATATAGTTTTAAAATAGCCTCCCCCTACAAAAGAAAATACATTTCTATATTTTTTAAAGTAATGTCCAAGATCAGTGTTCGGCAAAAATCAAACTATCGAAGTGGATACGGTTGATTATGTAACTCAACTGAACGGGGCAGAGTCACGGAGTCAAGACACGAAAAACAAAACAATATATTTATTAAAACAAAAATGACTTTTTTTTAACACAATTTGTGTTATTACGAAACAAAATAAAAGAAAAAACTTCTTGTATTATTAATTAATAAAACAAATATTACATCATGTGATGATACTTTTCATGTTATTCTGACCATGTTTTATTAATTAATAAATATCATTTTATTATTTTTGTTGTTATTAATGTAGTTGATAAATATAATTGTAAAGTTAGGTATTTTCTGGAAAAAAGATTTCTGCTCAACAGAAAAATATTCAACAAAATGTTTACCCGAAAAATTATTTTACCGAAAATTATTAATATAAAAACTATTTTATTTACACTCAATCAGATGTGCCTCATGCACTAATAAAAATGTAATTGGCATTTTGTTGCACTTTTTAAGATTTTAAATATTTATAAATTTTCTCATTATAAAAAAACGATTATTATATTGATTATAATTTTTTGACAAGAAATAAAATTAATTGCATATAAACATTAGAAGAAAAATTTTAAATCGTGAGAAAAATCTAAAATTATTTAATTATCAATAAATTTTGCCGTCATAAAAATATTATTAAATCAATTTTTATTTGCAAAAGAAAAAACAACATTGTTAAAAAAAAACTTATCAGCGAATTATGAATATATTGTCATAAAAACGATTATTGTTTTTTTTAATAATTATAATGAGAAAAAGATGTTTTATTTCAATAAAATTAAATAGAATACACGAATTATGTCGAATGTACATAAATAATTTTTTTATAATGACAAAATTTATTGACAATTGACTGATTTTGGATTTTATAGCCGTTTTTTTTGGGCAATTAAAATTCAATCATCCTTTTTTATAATGACAAAATGTATTGATAATTTATTGATTTTAAAATTTTCAATCTGTTTTTTTCTTTTAAGATCAAATCTCAGATCAATTTACTAAATAATCATTTTTTACAAAATATAGTTACATAATTTGCCAAAATATATTGATATAATTCGACAATTTTGCATTTTTTTTATAATGAGAAAATTTATAAATATTTAAAATCTTAAAAAGTGCAGCAAAATGCCAATTACAGTTTTATTAGTGCATAAGGCACATCTGATTGAGTGTAAATAAAATATTGTTTTTTTTTTATTCTAGTATCATCCTTTTTAAAGTTTAATATTAATAGTTTTCGGTAAAATAATTTTGTTGAATATCTTTCTCTTGAGGCAGAAATCTTTTTTCAAGAAAATACATATAATGTGTATGTATAAATATGTCCCAAAATATTATATATGTAATGTGTATGTATAAATATGTCCCAAAGTATTATATATATGATGTGTATGTATATGTCCCAAAGTATTATATATATAATGTGTATGTATAAATGTCCCAAAGTATTATATATAATGTGTATGTATAAATCTGTCCCCACCATGCGCGACTGTAACATATTTATGTATATTTTGTACATATATGACTAAATTATTGCATGTAGATAAATGCATGCGTAAATTTGTGTATGCCCATACAGAGGTGTATGTTTCTATATGTATCTGATATATATATATATATATATATATATATATATATACATATTTAAATAAGGGAGTAGTCACCAACAATGTGTATTTTTTAACATTATTTTATTATTCCGTGTCTTGGTTTTTCATTGAGAATTATGTTTGGATCATTGTAATAATGTTTTTAAGTCATTGAAATCGTTTACGCGCGTTTCAGACGGTCTGTGAAGTTTTTCCAAGGGGTAGAGGCTTGTAAGTGTTTATTATTCATTGGTATGCTGAATTTTTATTGCGTTTTTATTTGGCTTGTCCAGGGAGACGTTGACCTCGCTGTAGTCGCTATCTCTTTCTGCTAATGTTTTTTTTTCTTTTCCTTTAGGGTGGGGTAGCGTGTGTGTGTGTGTTTATGTGTGTGTGTGCGCGTGCGTGTGCGTGTGTGTGTTTGCTTTTATTGGTTTGGGAATGTGTATATTGTTTTATAGTATTTTGGGGTTATTTGCTTCCTTAGTAAGGCGGCTGTGGTCCGAGGTCGTTACTAATGTGTATGTGTGGGGAGGGTCGGAATATATAAGCACCCCAAACCCCAACGACCTCACATTCAGACCCATAGTAGCAGGATCATCATGCCCAACAAGCAGACTTAACAACCTAATAGATATACTATTACAGCCCTTCACCAATCTAGTCAGAAGTTTTGTAAGAGATAACACACACTTCCTTAGCTCCCTACCACAAACAGTAGACGATGGGACTATACTAGCCACATTCGATGTTAGCAGCCTATATAGCAATATCCCACACAATCTAGGAAAAGAAGCTATCGCATATTGGATTGACAAACATACACAGACTTTACACCCCAGATTCAATAAACAATTCGTGATTGATAGCATCGACATAATCCTCAATAACAACTCCTTCCAATTCAATAAAGACAACTACATCCAAATACTAGGCACAGCAATGGGTACCAAAATGGCACCGACATATGCCACCCTTACACTCGCCTTCCTAGAAGAGACCCTTTATGAAAGGATAGAGCAAAAGTACGGGCACAATATAAAAACGCTCTTCATAAAATCTTGGAAAAGATACCTAGACGACTGCTTTATCCTCTGGAGCACCTCATGGGGGATATCAAAGAACTCCACACTACAAAATCTACACCCCAAAATAAACTTCACACTAGAACAAAGCCCCACAGAACTACCTTTCCTAGACATCCTAGTAACAATAAAAAACAACAACATAATCACAGACATCTACCACAAACCCACACACACTCAACAATACCTCCACTTCAAAAGCCACCATCCTAAAAACTGTCTAAAATCAATACCCTACTCCCTAGCACGTAGAGTCTGCACCATAGTAACAGACAGACACCTCCGTTCAACTAGACTGAATGAACTACAAATAACACTGCGGAAAAGAGGATACCCATTACCATTAATACAGAAAGGTATTGAACTGGCTGAAAAAATTCCAATAGACCAACTAAGAACCCCAAAAGAACACAACAAAGAACAAATTCTAGCATACGTCTCTACACTCAACACAAACAACCCAGAACTATTCACACAGATAACAAAAAAATCTTATCTTCCTCAATCAGAACGACAAACTAAACAACATACTTAAAACAACAAAAATAATAAAAAGCAAACGCCAACCCAAAAACTTAAAACACATCCTAACTTCCTCAAAACTCGTGCCCACATACTACAAAAGGAGTTACAAAATGCAACAAACCGCGATGTGGAGTATGTGACATGATAATAGAAGGTAACACATACACATTCAAAAACCCAGCACAAACATTCAAAATAAAAAAGGATCTAAATTGCACCTCCAGAAATGTAGTATATGCACTAAGATGCACAACATGCAACAAATCCTACATAGGCGCCACCAAAAATTTCAGCAATAGAGTTGCCTTACATAAGAGCAACATCAAAATTGCAGATAACAGACACCTCTATGTTTCAAAACACGTACACACATGCAGTGGAAACAGCTTCAAAATAATGCCAATCTTCCAAACAAACAATTATTTTTATTTACTTACACAGGAAAAAAACTTCATCACCAGATTCACTCCTGAACTGAACAGAACCTAATACCATCACACAAAAACATGAAATGCAAGATACACTCGCAGGCACACCCATACACATACACATATACACACCCACACATAAATCAGAACCGACACATTAAAACACACACACGTGCGCGCATACAACCACACACAGACATAACACCCATATCTCTAATACAACACACTGAACAATACCAACCCTACTTAACCTCGAAACCAACAACACTAGGAGACACTTAGAACCGTAGTATAATATCTGTTCCAACACCTCGCTCCCTCCTCAGTCAGTGGAGGAGAACCCCCTCATGACTGAAACAACTATCATCCCTTCTAGCATCCCCCTCCCATACCTATACCCTCTCCAATGCCCCCCCTCTGGGGAACAAAATCTTCCCCACACTAGGAACCGATCCTGAGTCTGGCCATACCCACATGGGGAGACAAATAAATAGAAACATTAAAAAATCCCCTATTTTAAATACACCCCTCTTTCTAAACAAACATAATATAAGACTAAAACGAAAAATCACAATACTAAAATCCAAGAATCCAAAAAAAAAATATCAAAATAGAATGAAAGCATCCTTACCCTTATTTCAGAAGAGCCAGTCCCCCCTCCCCACACATACACATTAGTAACGACCTCGGACCACAGCCGCCTTCCTAAGGAAGCAAATAACCCCAAAATACTATAAAACAATATACATATTCCCAAACCAATAAAAGCAAACGCACACACACGCGCACACACACACATAAACACACACGCACGCACACACACACACACACACACACACACACACACACTCTACCCCACCCTAAAGGAAAAGAAAAAAACATTAGCAGAAAGAGATAGCGACTACAGCGAGGTCAACGTCTCCCTGGACAAGCCAAATAAAAACGCAATAAAAATTCAGCATACCAATGAATAATAAACACTTACAAGCCTCTACCCCTTGGAAAAACTTCAAATTAACTACGAAAATCGCCATTTTTACACATTTGAAAATAATTTCTGACGAGGACGCATCACAGACCGCCTGAAACACGCGTAAACGATTTCAATGACTTAAAAACATTATTACAATGATCCAAACATAATTCTCAATGAAAAACCAAGACACGGAATAATAAAATAATGTTAAAAAATACACATTGTTGGTGACTACTCCCTTATTTAAATATACATCTTTCTTTCGTTGGAATTTATTAACCCATTTTATATATATATATATATATATATATATATGCATCTTATATATATAAACTTTGTACGAAGTTCAACATTGAATTGCAAAGATAAGTGAGGGCACTAGGTACAAACTTTCTGTTGAATGATTCAAGAACTTCAGCTGCTCATGACAATTATTTGCCTCCAAAACGATTCTTTATATATTATAATGTTTAGCCTTGTGTGACGCAAAACCATGATAATAGCTCCTCTCGCACCGAATAAAAATCCAACTCCTTTCATGATAATATGAGCTTAAAAAAGTTTTCTAAAAATACACTGAATGAGTAAATGGTGGTTCACAGTGCATAACGAAGACCTGCCATGTTTGTGTTGTGTAGAATTTAATAACTTGATTAATCCCAATGTAAACACAATTACGTCCATTTCTTTCGCTTTGGGGTGCCTAGGCGAAGTAAAATCTCTTAAATAAAACTAAATACGTTATTTATAAAGTAGGTATTAATGGAATACGTGCCACTGTTATGCAACCCTTACAACGTAGATGACGCCTAAGCCTCATCTGCAAGGAAAATCCGATCATATCCGAAATATATCAAGGCCATGTATCAATACAGCAATAAATTGTTGAATTGATTCGTGTTTTCTTTTAAAGTCCTTTATCTATTTTTACACTTAATTGCCCGGCTTTCTCCATACTCTCTCTTCACCTCTCCTTACTCCCCCGCTACTCTCTCCCCTTTCCCTTCCCCCTTCTCCCTTCTCTCTTTCCTACGCCTCTCTCCTCTTTCTCCCCCTACTATTCTCTGCCTACCTCTCTCCTCCTCTCCTCTTCCTCCTCTCTTTAGTTCTCCCTCTCTTTATTTTTATTTTTCCCCTCCCTATCTTTCTCTTACCCCCGCTGTCTTTTTCTCTTACCCCCGCTGTCTTTTTCTCTTACCCCCGCTGTCTTTTGCTCTTACCCCGCTGTCTTTTTCTCTTACCCCCGCTGTCTTTTTCTCTTACCCCCGCTGTCTTTTTCTCTTACCCCCGCTGTCTTTTTCTCTTACCCCCGCTGTCTTTTTCTCTTACCCCCGCTGTCTTTTTCTCTTACCCCCGCTGTCTTTTTCTCTTACCCCCGCTGTCTTTTTCTCTTACCCCCGCTGTCTTTTTCTCTTACCCCCCGCTGTCTTTTTCTCTTACCCCCCGCTGTCTTTTTCTCTTACCCCCCGCTGTCTTTTTCTCTTTTCCCCGCTGTCTTTTTCTCTTCCTCCTCCCCTCATTTGCCTTTTTCTCTTCCCCCTCCCCTCCTCTGCCTTTTTCTCTTCCCCCTCCCCTCCTCTGCCTTTTTCTCTTCCCCCTCCCCTCCTCTGCCTTTTTCTCTTCCCCCTCCCCTCCCGCTCTCTCTTTCTCTTCTCCCTTCCCTTCCGCTCTCTCTTTCTCTTCTCCCTTCCCTTCCGCTCTCTCTCTTTCTCTTCTCCCTTCCCTTCCGCTCTCTCTTTCTCTTCTCCCTTCCCTTCCGCTCTCTCTTTCTCTTCCTCCTTCCTTTCCGCTCTCTCTTTCTCTTCACCCTCCCCATGTTCTCTCTTTCTCCCTGCTCTCTGTATCTCTTTCTTGCCATAAAAATAACAATAGAGCAGAGACAGGCTCGCAATGTCTCTTCTGTAGGAAAGTGGGTCATGATTGGGTCCAGAGCGAAGTAATACATTAGAAAGAGTTTTCATATCAAGAAAACGACTTGCTGCCAAAAATTTGAATGTGGTATTCGTTTTCAGCATAACTAAAAACCTTTAAAATCGTGATTTTTAAAGGTGAGTGTTAAACTGCATTTAAATCAAAACTTTACTTTATTCCATCATGGGGACGTATATGTACAGTATAGAGATGTTTTTATTTTTTATTTTTTCTCGGATGGCGGGCATAGTTATGGACGAGCACTATATTTTCTGCGGGATTGCTCTCAACATCGCCATCGTGAAATTTTTATCTAAAAATAAGCATAACTGTCTTCCTTGCAGTTCATCTGTCAGCGTTTCCATTTTCCAGTTTGTATATAGAGATATATTTCTGGTGTTTGAGTGTGTTTAAATAACTATAAAACTAGTTTTCTTACAAATAAACAAATGTTTCCTTTATTATATTTACAAAGTTTCGCATCGTCTGCTTATTTTATGTAAAGCATGACTAATGTTTTTTCGTCGATGACACACCGCCCTACTTGTTTCATACCATGGAATATTTGGGGAGGGGGGGGGTTCGTACCACTCGCTTTTATTCATTGAATTAAAATAAAATGTAACAAATCGTGTAAGATTTATGAGTGTGTATTTTTGCTTTTTAGATAAAACATTTTGTCAAAAGCAAACGGTTGGCAGTCACAATTTGGGGTTGAGATTATTTGAAAATCGTTTTATTAAACCATCTATATATACCTATGAAAGTGAAATTGTCTGTGTGTGTACATTTCCTTACCAAATTACTCTCAATTTTCAGTCTACAGACTAACCATTTAACATAATGAGTATTGAGATTCGGGAAAATCTTTTTAATCGGTTTTCGGCCAGAAATTTGGCTATCAAGGGGTCAAAGTTCAAATATTTAACCTTTGAAAACTCTATCAAACTCCTTTGCCAATTTTGGGTCTAAACACTTTAAATTTTAGATGTAGGTTACTTGGATATGGATCAAACTTTTTAATTTGATTTGAGCCTAAAACTATAAATGTTAAGTCGTCAAAATAGGCGTTAAAGTTTTTTTTTTTTAAATTTGACTTCTCAACCAATTTTTGGCCTAAACATTTGAAATTTTACATAAAGTCTATTCAAACATAGGACAAGCTTTTTAATCGGTTTTTGGCCGACATTTTGGTTACCAAGAGGTCAAATTCAAAAGCTTTGACCTTTGCGCTCTCTAGCAAACTATTTAGTAAATTTTGTGTCTAAACATTTGAAATTTTAGATGAAGGTTACCTGGACATGAGTCAAACTTTTTAATATATATATATATATATATATATATATATATATATATATATATATATAAATATGCACATAAAGTTATGATCATTACATATGGCCCAAACAAAGCAGGGCTGAATTGCTAGTATTAAATAAAATTGGGCACTTGTGCATTTTACGGAACGTGTTCAAATAATAAGGTTATTATTTAAAAAGTTATTCTAACATTAAGAGTGAGAGCTTTATTTTTTAAACCTCATCTGTACTTTCACCTAATAATTTAATAAACAAAAGTTGCCATAAATTTGAATTTAACTTGAAAATCTTATTTAAAAAAAATAGCAAGTTTCGTAAACAGCGGCAACCTTCAAAATTTATATTTCTTTGTGAAACACTATTGTTCTTATAGAAAGAAATGTTACGGATATGAGTTATTCTTGCGACCTGGGATGCTTTTTTTTAAATAAACCTTCTAACGACAACTCCATTAAAAAAAAAGACCTACACGTGTAAAAAGAAAATTACAAACATTTTCGGCGTACATTACAAGTTACCATTTAAACATATTCTAAATCATATTCTTTTTCGTCCGATTACATTTCTACTCCCTAGAAATATATAAACATATATATATATATATATATATATATATATATATATATATATATATATAATTATTATTATTATTATTAGTGATGGGACGATTCCAATATTTTCCCGATTCTGATACAATTAACGATTCTGTACTAAATTCCCTATTCCGATGCAATTTCTGATTCCGATTCTTCATAAATTTCTAAATATTTAACTATATAGTTGTATTTTTTTCTCTGATTACCGTAAAAACGCATGTTAAATATGCAGATATTTTCCTAAACGTAAAAATATACTTATGAGGGACGATCTATCGATTTTAGTTTCACTGGTGGTTTAAAATCAATAAATATGTATTATTTTATCATTATTGCCCGCAATGGAAGATTTCCCTTCAAACGAAATCAAATAAAAAAGACAAAAGAATCGCTTTGGTATCAGAAAATCAGTACAATTTTTTTCTGATTCTGATACCCTCAAATATTCCGATTTTTCCGATTAATCGTCCCAACACTAATATATATATATATATATATATATATATATATATATATATATATATATATATATATATATATATATATATATAATGCATTGAATCCTTTGGGATGAGGCTTCATAATTTGTGTATTCATTTTTTGTGGACTGCTGTTTCACCACCTTCCTGCCAACTCATCTTCTGGCCTTCTTCAGGTTATTTCCCTGGAAACATTTTGAATAATTAATATATATATATATATATATATATATATATATATATATATATATATATATATATATATATATATATATATATCTCCAGCATCACACACTATCTTTTCGCTTTAACAAGTTTGTCTCGAAAATAAAATTAATTTCGAAATTAATTTTCAATTTTATTTTTTCGTTAGAGTTTCATAGTAATTTCATGGTGTTTGCGTTCGCATAAGACATTTCTAAAACAAAAAAAATGTCCCCCTTTATTAACTTGAATATTGATATTTATAGAATAAAAATACTACGTTTCTGTACTAACAATACATAAAAAAAATATCGCGTAACTAATCAATTCATACATATTGACTATTATTTAGCCTTCTGATTGGGATCAACGTGTAGAACGATTTATTTGTTAAAAAACGATTTTGGGAATCTTAAATAGGATGACACTCTAGAGTGGATGTGCTATTATGGTGGTTGAAGATTTTAGCTAAGAAGAATAAGGTTTTGTAAGGCGTTGTTCCTAATTTGCTTCACTAAATGTAAATGCATCTAAAACCAAACTCCTATCTTTACATCATCAACGCCCTGATCCTCATCTGGCATCAACTGAAATGGATGGCTCTCGTCTAAGAGAAGCCCCATGTTTTGACAAGCTTCTGGGCTTGACCTTCACTCCTGATCTGAAATGGAACATGTAGATCAAGTCTGTTGCCAAGGTCGCTGGAAAGATGGTGGGATCCTTCTACCGCTCCAGAAGATATCTCACTACTGATGCAATTCTCTATCTATATAAAAACCAAGTACGTCCAAGGATGGAATACTGCTGCCATATCTGGGCAGGAGCTGCTAAAAACAGCCTATCCTGCCTTGGCAGAGTACAAAGTAGACTTTGTGGCTTAGTAGGGGATGCCCTTTTCTCTTCTCTGCAACCTCTCTCCCACAGAAGAGACGTTGCAAGCCTATCTTTGTTTTATCGTTATTTCCATGGCAGGTGCTCGTCTGAACTCAATCTCTGGTCCCTCCTCGCCAATCTTTTACGGAAAACACCCGTCTAGCTGAATCCACTGTCAAAAACTTTCCCCGCTCTTTATCTATGCCTAAATCAAAACGTAGATTTCATGAACAAAGCTTCTTTCTTAGAACTGCACGCCTGTGGAACTCTGTTCCGTCTGCCTGCTTCCCACCTGACTACAACCTGGATGTCTTAAAGTCCAACGTAAACAAGTTCCTGATGAGCCGCCCCTTTAAGTAGACTAAATCTCCACACTAACGTATTAATCTCCACACTAACGTACTCTACTCATAATAACCCTTATCCCTGAGTGGCTTCCGGGCCTTGATAAGTGGTAACCACCTTGTAAAAAAAAATACATGAATACATTTTTCAAAGTGTAGTGTCTAACTACACAAATTTAATTTTTTTCGACACTCCACGATTCTTGACAATAAAATAAAAAATGAAACAAGTAAAGCTTGCATGATTCCCATGAGTGCACAATGAACGAGACATAAAAAAATGACTAAGTTCAGCATTTGTCCCTTCCCCCGCCTCATTTAGCCCCAAAGGTCCCCAAGGCCTTAACATATTTAAATTTGAGTTCAGCACCATGCAAAACTGCTAAATAGACATACACGGAAAATTTTGGACAAATATGGTAAAATAGTTCCAAGTATAGACGACTAAAATTATATAGAAATCAGTTAGTTACAACTTTTCAGAAAGTTTTATGAAAATCCAAGACATCAATTTTTTTTAATAAGCACAAAATGTCAATTTTAGCCATTTTAACACGAAAGGCACCCCTAGTGAAGAACCGGAGTTTTCCCGGAAAATCAGTTCCGTTACATTTTTACTCATATCATGTTTAATATTTTTGCAAAATTAAAAAAAATTCCAAGCCATAGTTAGTGAGAAAAGTGCAGTGGGATGAACGGACAAGGATGAATTTACAGGTTCACCCTTCTTTTGTCGGGGGCCAATAAATGTTTTTTTTATCTTCGATAAAATTTTTGAAAGATTTGAGGAATGTTATGTATATTTTAACATTTGGAATAAATGTGGCATTATGGTGATTGATAATGGAATAAATGTGGCATTATGGTGATTGATAATTCTAGTTAAGAGTAGGGTAGGCATTATTTTGGTCATGGTGATAAAAAATGACTGCAACACCAATTTTCTCACACTTGATAGCCTTGTGCCTATTTTGTTGTAAATGTAATTTTTTTATATTTCCACAAATAAATATTTCAATGGTCTGTTCTGCCTTCAGTAACTGAAGGAAGAGATCCTTCTAGACTAAGGCAATTGTTTTTGCCACAATCAAGAAGGCTCGTTGGTGGGTAGTTGGATTTTCCTCACATGGAATACTGATCTTGTCTCATCCTTCCTTCGTAGAGAGGCAATGAAATCAGGAATTACAAAAGCATTCCTCGTAAAGATTTAAGCTTTGTAAATACAAAAAAACTTAGGGGTTGTGTCCCTTGATAGAAGCGCTGATTGAGTTTGAATAAAATAAATGCGTATTAGATACGTTTGAAGCTAAACTGATGCATTATTACAAAATAAACATATTTATTTTGTTTAAAATGTTTATTTAAATATATTTCGAAGATACACGTCATAATCAGTATGTTTTTTTGCTACGTTGTTGTTGGAGTAGAGAATCGGACTTCTACTGATTCTATGCTCCAACAACAACATGGCAAAAGAAAAACATACTGATGATGAAGTGTATCTTCGAAATATATTTATAAATTTCAAAATGAATTTCAAACAAAATAAATGTTTATTTTGTAATAATGCGTTGTTTTGGATTCAAACGTATGTAGTACGTATTATTTATTTTTTAAAATCTATCTTAGCTGTGTATTCACTGAGTGTTGTATGAATTAGTAGAGGCGATATCATTGTAAGGCAAATTAAAGCAAGCTTCGATGAAAATTCAAATTCCAAGTAATAAAGACTCTTTCTACATTACTTTGATTAAAAAAATATATATATATCGATACATCGATTCCTGTACGATCGCCGAGGATAAGCAACGTTGAGCTTAGCCAGTACAAAACGGTGATTATTTGGGAAAGTAGTTGCTACATGTAACAAAAATCTCTTCAAATCATTTGCCTTCTCTCCAGGAAGTTAGACACAAGGTAAAGTGAGTTAGATGAGACCGTTTCTGTGGATCGAAGTTGATTCGAACCTGGAATGGTTTCAAAGTAATCGGACGAACGTCAATCGTATGCAAAAACGTAAAACTTTGGACATGAAATAATCCTAAAGATGGTTGGCATACTTCATATACACACAAAAAAAGTCATGCGAGTTTAAATTCTGTAAAAGTTTCGTTTTATCTATATTATTAATCTATCACTACCGGGATCTGTGAAAATTCCAATCGGGGGGCGGGGCTCATTCATATGTAATATATTGATGTTGGCATTCTGTATATGTTCAGCGTAAATGGAGATGCACTGATATTATTGTAGCATTTATTTTTTTACATAGTATTCACCACTTATCAAGACCCGAAAGCCACTCGGGGATAAAGGTTATTGCGTGTACAGTAATCAATGGGATAATATCGTAGTAATCATTAGTAATGAAGATTTGATAAAGTGCCTTACTTAAGGGGGCGGTTTATCAGGAATGTGTTTGTTGGACTTGAAGACATCCAAGTTGTAGTTAGGTGGGAAACAGGCAAACGGAAAAGGGTTCCACATGTGTGCACTTCTAAGAAAGAAGCTTTGTTCATGGAATCTACGTTTTGATTTAGGCAACGATAAAGAGTGGGGAAAATTATTGACAGTGGTTTTAGGTAGACGGGTGTTTTTCGTGAAAGAGTGGCAAGAGGGGACTAGAGATTGGAGCTCAGACGAGCAACTGCCATGGAATTTTTTTCTTAAAACTGCAAAAGTATTTATCTGAGCTAACACGAATGCCCGATATAGCTCAGTCGTAAAGTACGTTTAAATATGATATTTTAATTCTTGCAGATTTCATATATTATTATAGAGTGAATGTTCTATCGATTTTTATGTTATAAAGTTGTGATTTCAAAAAGAAAAAATATATCCATATGACTTGGGTGCATTAGCTTGAATCGAAATGAAAACTTATATATATATATATATATATATAACTTGAATTCCTTCAGCCATAATCGAAACCAAAACCAAAACTTATGAAGAATTCTTGGTAAAATTATATATGACAAGAAATGGAAGTACATAACAATTAAACGACCCGGATATACGCGTGACACAGAAAATCACACATGCTATTGTATTAATATATAGATAAATTAATGCAGCTTTTCTAAAAGTTTGACTAACTATGCAACTACTGTAACAGAGCACAGACGTGCGTATGGCGGCTATATGGAAATACCGAGCCGTGTGTAAAATAATGTTAGGGTAAGGAAAAGAAAAAGACTATAAAAAGAGAGAACACTTTAGAGACGTGGGCAACGCCGCAACCGTAACAAGAAGTCATGCGTGGCGGTAGAATGAGGAATTAAGGTATCTTCTTAAAACCTGAAACAGGAGTTGAACTCCTTTCCTATTCTTTGTTTCCAATTGCGACTGAGTCCACAATGTCTACATGTTTCTGTGTGTGTAAACGTGTGTAATGTTACAGTATTGGTAAGCAAAAATTGGGAGGAACTATTCATAAAAAAATATGGTTTATATCCTATTGAAATATTTTTCTTTAATTTCTGATGTTTTCAGTTTATCTTCATTTTATCGTTTGGACTTTGATATAAAGAAAATATTAAATCCGAATCTTTTTGTTTTAGGAATAAACCAGCTTCAAGATAATTGTAAAAGACTTTTGCTACGAGTTACATTTATAATTAGATTTGTAAAATATTCATATTAAGCTTAGTTTATTACAGAACGAGCATCGAGCCTTGAAGCTAAGTTTACTAATGAAAAGATTCTTCGAAATCTATGATTTTTTTCTTTCCCCAAAAGGGAATCTTTAAACGATCGGTGAGACCCTTCTATCATGTCAGAAAGTGACACAATGCCCAACGAGCGAGATCGGAGATGTGCCGCTGTACAACTTGTGTTTTACCGATCCAAGTTATGACAACAGAACCATTGCCAGCTCCATCAAAATACATCGCTGCCTTGCCACTAATATCAAGGACATACTCAGGGTGAAAACAAAGTTTCCTGTCACAGTTATGGTCTTGTGTGTGGTTTCAAGCGGGAGCCACATCATGCCATCTCACATCTCCGAAGTCAACTTGAGTCAACATCAAAGTGTACCTTGATGTGAGAATAAGTGTGGTTATCCCCTGGTGCAATCAGGTGGCCGCTGGCAGACCCTGGGTGTGGTAGCAGGACTTGGCGCCGGCCCACAAGTTCAAAGAGATCTAGACTTGGCTTCAGAAACAATACTACAACTTTGTATCCTTCTCTCCTCCGCCCCTGACCTGAACTCACTGGACTACTTCGTTTGGTCACGAGAACATCAGCAATATGTCCTCTCACAACACCAAAACTAGCATGATCGCCGAGTATTCGCCAAGCTCCTGCCGGTGCTTGTGGAAAAACCATGCTCCCAGTTTCAGACCCGTATTGAGGCGGTGATTGAGGCTGGAGGTGGCTACATTGAATAGATGTCAGCTCTACTATATAATTAAGTTACCTTAATTGATTTTTTCAATAATTTTTAAAATAAAGCTGTAGTGCTTTTTTTTTTCTTTAGGAGAACACTTTTATCGTTCCATCTTGTATAGAATTATTGTAGCCTCACAGGCTGGTAATATTCAAGAAAACCCCAGTGATATATAGTTAACAAAAAGTGTATTAGGAAAAGTATGTGACAGAAGGACACGTCACGCGATTGGGGAACATAGCTGCCACGAATCCTTTCTCAATGTGTGAGATGTAATTATATTTATAGTCTCTAGGTAAGTTCATTATTCTTGAAATAGGTAGAATAGTTTACCCAATAACAGTAACATAAAAATACCGTTTTAGAATTAATAACATTGGACTTACTATAATGAGGACGTTACAATATTACTGTAGCGTTACATTTTAACCGTTCGGACCCGCACGTTGTCTGGTATCATCGCAGGAACAAACAAACAGGGAAGGAAATAAAAAAATATGAATCAGCATGGTTTTAGGTGAATACAAAAGCATTTATATAATTTAATTGTTGGATATTTTTTTCTTTTGAGATGGGTAATATGTATATTTTATTTAGTTATTTGCGGACTATTATCCTCATCTTTTATAGTTGTTCTTTCGCGACGTTTCGGCCAAATATTCCTCTGGCCTTCGTCAGGTTGTTAACCACGACGGGATAGGAATGCCGAACTTTCGACTGTATCTTCAGTAATTACTGCCTTGCATAATTGTTGTCGTTTCACCACGTTTTGGCAAACTAATCCTCTGACAGGCTTTGGTTAGGATTGAAACCGCTATTTTCAGACAATGCTCATCTGGAACTGTAGAGATTCAGCGTCTCTATCCACTACGCCACGCACCCCCTAAATTGACGATTACTTAAGAATAATTACTTTTTTGTCCCCCCGATTTATTGGAGAAGGGCCTATGTTTTCAGTGGAGTCCGCGCGTCCGTTATTCCGGACGATTGCCAGATAACCGTCCATTAGGTTTTCCTGAAGTTTTGCCATAAAATGTATTTCATTAAATAGATGTGTACAGTAAAAAAAGTTTTTGCGAAAATTCCCGTTGCGTCCCCAGAGGCTCAAAAGAGGTAAAAAATGACCCAAAATGACCAGAAAATGACACGTTTTGCCTCATAACTTTTGATCCATTCATTACATTTTTCTGAAACTTGTTCAAAATGTGTAGCCCATTGTTCTTATTATAAATCCAGTATGGGTGACCCTGGCAACATTCTGGTTCGTACCCTTCTGGGACTTTTAGGGCGGAAAACGCTCCTTTTTGTAGCTCTTTTTTCATATTTATCAACAAAAACTTGATATGTCTAACTATGTAGTGGTTTTTCACGGTGGTCAACTCAAATATACATGTGTTCAGGCCTGAAACTACATAGTTATTCATTTACACTAGGATTCGGCGTCCCCAGGGGTTCAAAAGACGTAAAAAATGCCCCCCCCCAAATTACACTTTTTGCCCCATAACGTGTGATCCATCCATGAGATGTTTCTGAAATTTGGCCAAAATATGGAGGCCATTGTTCTTGATATAAATTCAGTATGGGTGACTCTGCCAACATTCTAGTTGGCATCCCTCTGGGACTCTGAGCTAAAAAAAAAACCGTGCTTTTTTTTAGCTTTTTTCTTATTACTCAAAAACTTGATATGTATGTCTATATAGTGGTTTTCCATTGTGCTGAATTCAAATATACATGTCTTGAAGCGTGAAACTGCACTGTTTGTCCAATTTTACTGGGATTTGGCGTCATCAGGAGCTCAAACTGGGCCACAAATGTCCCAAAATTGCAAAAAGAGACACTTTACCCCATAACCTTTGCCCCATAGATTAGATTTTTCTGAAACTTGGCAAAATGTGAAGGTAAAGTTGGCCCTTCACACTTTTCACATCATTTCTTCACTATTTTTTGTGGCATCATCTCACATGCAGCACCAAATGGGGGGGGGACTATGCACGCGCCGCTTGTTAATTATAATATGTATTGAAAAATTTCTATTGTTTTGTAATCAAAATAAAGGTTTCGGTAAGTACAAAGGGTTAATGGTCGATGAACAAGATATTTCCATTTGAATTTGCTGGTATGCAAAACCTGTTATATATATATATATATATATATATATATATATATATATTAATCCACATACAGAACTGTTTTGCTGTTTCACAGCACATCAGTACGGTTAGACAAGCAACTGCCTCAAGCCAGGATCGAAACCCGACCGCCCATGATAGTCGGAGCTTCTAACCGTTGCGCTATTCGGCTGCTGCTATGCGGACAGCGAATTAACAATGTTTTGACATTCTCCAAATGCCTAAGCAAAATTTGTTTGCACAAAGAGCATCGCTTCTTACGCTAATGGTAATTTGTATATCACTTCCCAATATGCTCAACCCAAGATAGGGAGCATTATAGTCCTCCACATACAGTATTGTTTCGCTGTTTCACAGCTCATCAGCATTATATATATATATATATATATATATATATATATATATATATATATATATATATATATATATATATATATCCACACACACACAAACGCACGGTTATATTAAACGTTTTGAAAAGAACAAATGGGTGATGGAATATCAACGGTAAGTTTGCTTCCCTTTTTTGAATTTGTAGCCCAACAGCTGCAGTAAATAATGATGAGGCTCTTTGAAGAGTCATTCTTTCTTTGTTCTGTATTTTTTTAACTGATTATTATTTGCATTGGTTCACGACTTTCCGCTTTTGATGATCGCTTTTCTGACATGCGATTCTACAAATGGCTTCAGCGACTTTCATCTTAAATTTGCTTTCATTCAGTTCTTTTTTCTTTCTTTTGTAATATAAAAAAAAAGTACAAAATGTTTTTGCCGAGTTGAAACACTTTTTTTTTTTCAGCAAGATAAGGAATTGTTATAACACAAACGTTTTCGCCGCTCTTAGAAGAATTCTAGAACAATCCAGCATGACAATCATCACGTTTTTGAAGAAGTGTGCAATGTTATCATATTTTCATGAATAAATTAGAAAGATGTTTTTTCACCAATCCTTTACTATATTAACATAAAGTCGGATTCTTTAACAATTATAAAAAAGCCTCTCCAACCACCGACATCCATGACAAAGAACTCCCTACTTGAGAATTCTTCCTTCAAACTCCTCGGCTTAACATTCACATGAAATATGAACTGGAACAAATACATTGCGGACATTGCGAAGGCTGCTGCAAGGAAGGTAGGCTCCCTCTATTGTGCTAGAAAACTACTCACACCTGAGAGAATTCTGTACCTCTACAAGGCCACCATTCGTCCATGTATGGCGTATTGTTGCCACATCTGGGCTGGTCTCTTTCTCTTGGATAGAGTCCAAAAAAGTCACCCATCAATTTATCAACTAGGCTCCAGCCTCTCTCCCATCGAAGCA
Organism: Euprymna scolopes; assembly: GCF_053919585.1. Classification (NCBI taxonomy): domain Eukaryota; kingdom Metazoa; phylum Mollusca; class Cephalopoda; order Sepiida; family Sepiolidae; genus Euprymna; species Euprymna scolopes. The sequence goes on along the minus strand of NC_136484.1, from coordinate 65,329,797 downwards.
AGGTTGCATCTCTGTGCCTGTTCTACAATTATTGTAATGGAATGTGTTATGATGAAGTCGTTGCACTTGTGCCCTCTCGACGTACATATTCCCGACAAACCAGCTTAGCAGCAAAATCACACCCCTTCACTCTTGAGGTCCCTAAATGTCAGAAAGTTTTCTACTCTAATAGCTTCTTCCCTACAACACCTAGAGTTTGGAATTCCCTTCCTGCTACCTGCTTCCCAAACTGTACTGATATGCAAAAGTTCAAATGCAACGTGAATCAACATCTTAATCTTTCTTATTGATTATTTAATTATGTGATACAACTTCAGATTTTAGAACAACGTACGTATTTATAAAAAAGCAATCTGTAAACACCCATGATTTTACTTATTTCTTATTTTCATACTTATTATAAGCAACATATAAATATTACATGCATTAAGTTGGACTGCAATATTTTCTTAATAGTTATAAAACTGTGTTCGGACGTTCTTCCTTGCTTGAATATTGCATTATAATAAAGTCGTATTCTTGTTTGTCTGTTTGTTCACAACTTAATTATATACAAAAAGTACAGTGTTTCACAAATTGATATTCATACTGAAAACGGACTAGGCTCAGTGCACTTTCGTGGTACCAAGTTTCGACCTCGGCAATCAGTCCTACAGAAAATGTGCCATATCGATGGCCTTTTCGCTGTCAGACTAGTGTAAAATGTTCTGTGTAACCTTAATAGGTCCAACCTTCCAGGCCTCGAAGGAGCAAGTTTATCGCTTTTGTCTGAGGCGCCCTTACCGGGGAATGCCGACAGGGTTATTCAGAACTCAGACTTATTTTTGCAGCGACAGAGTGCTCCTCTTCTTGGGGTGCTGGCCCATTTTCTCACTTTCCGACCTTGTGTTACATCTTCTCGCAGTAGGAGAGTGGTAAATACTGGACTTATATACATTTTTATTCCAGCATGATTTCTATATATACTAATAGTATGCATTCCAAAAGAAATCTACATTCAATGAATTCTCTCATTTGCATATTAAATTAAAGAAAATCTATTTTAATAATTAACTCCACGTTGATTTTTGTAATAGAATCGTTTTAATTGTTCTATTTAGAAATATCATTTAAAATTGATTTAATTTAACTTTCGATAACTAACAGCTGACAACAGTTGCCTTTACAAAACAAAAGTAAGCTTATTTATTTAAGCTATGGGTGTTATTTCCTGTTTAAGCTATGAAAGTTACTTCACGTGTGATTTTCATAAACTAGGATGGATATGTTTTATGCTTCCCTAAATACAACATGTGGCCACTCTCCGTTACAAGTTAGGATATTCGGTATATCTTAAATAATATGACTAATCGCTCTGACTGGGAAAGGCCGGGTATATGTAGCTAGTATATTCCATCGATAATATAAATCTCACCTGTCTGTTTGTATGTATGTATGTATATCTGCTCAAAGCTTTTGACATGCGCATCGAAACGTGACGAAACTGATATCGTTTTAAATCTCAAACTTTCGGACGACAAATATCGAAAAATTGGCCCAAAACATTAATTCCTTCACATTCTACTGGGCACTTTTCTACAAGGAGACGTCGCTTTTGTCGCAGATATTCTCGCAAGTCATCCACTTTTTTTCGATTGACTAGCCTTAATTTTGACATTCGCCACTTCCGGTTTTGCGATGGATGCAACGGCAAAGATGTCACTTTTTCGTTTGTTTTGTTTTTTTGGGGTTTTTTTTTTTGTGTTTTTCAGGTTCTTTTCCTCCTTCACGGTACGGGTTCGGACCTGCCTGCCTACAACTAATTTTTTTCTCCACACACGCCTCTAATCATTCGGGCAACGATGGGTACCCAAGCTAGTCAATAATAAAACGTCTGATGTTGCCAGGATGCTAAAACAAATACTATACTTTGAACTATTTATTTTTAGAAAATATTTTAAAGATCACATGTTCAAAAAATTAGGCACAATGCCATTCAAATGTGTGGGAAAACGTACGTTGATGTCGTTGGTCATCCTTGGTCACCATAACTAAATAATGTCTATGCTAGAATCATCAATCAGCATAATACCAAATTTACTTCAGGACCGTCGTACAAAAATTTCTCAAAATCGTTCAAAAATGTTATTGCAAATCAATAACATTTGTGCACAATTCTTTTAGTAGCGTGGAATAGGGGAAAACAAAGAAAAAACAATTTGTTTGGTAAGACCCTCCCAAAGTTTCTAAATAGTAGACCGTCCACTGTTTTCCGGTTGTTTTGAACTGAAAACAAGCAGGCCAATATCTAAGTGGATATGGGACCTAAGTGGGAAAGAAAAAGAAAAAATGAAGGCAAGTGATGTCCTCCCAAGATGAATGTAATTTTGGAGAAGCTAGGGACGAAAAGAAAAAATATTAAAATAGGGCGTGGAAATCTTGGAGGCTTCCTAATCTCTGGATTCATTGACCCGACTATCTAAGAGACAAAAACTTACCTGAAGTGCTGAGATCCGACAGAACTAGGAACAGCACGCCCATACTCTAACAGGGAATACATATTCATACTTGACCCCCCCTGCCTACACAAAAGCTCACTACTTGTATCGACCTTCTTTCAAAACCGCGTAATGTAATCTCTTTTTATGACATCTGATCTTGAACTTCAATTGGTGTTTGAAGAACGCGATCAGATCCTGATCAGCAAAAAAGATAATATACGTTGGCTTTCTCCTAGACGCGACGTCCACACTACCATTCGCGAGAAACATCATGTCTGACTGCAGCCATGTACGTTAAGCGGGGGAGCGTGCTCAGATCGATACAATCCATCATCTTAAAACGGGTTGATATCAAGCATAAGGATATGGTACCATAAAAATAATGTTCTTTTATGACTAGTCAGTTTAATTTTTTTTTTTTTAAAGCTGATTAAATCTATTATTGACATGCTTAATTGGAGGCGGATGGGGAACATCGGTTCTACTGTCATAATACTGTCCTCCTAGTAATTACCTCCTTTTTTAAGATGGTAGAGAGTAATTCTCCGAAGTATTACATCCACCTTTGTAGGGAGGGGGTAATGTATGTTTCGTTGTCAACTCGTGTGTGTATATATATATATATATACTAGCTGTACCCTGCCACGCGTTGCTGTGGCTCAAATTGGCGCAATGGAAAAAGTTCCAAAATGAGAAAAAGCATGTTTCTTATAGGTTTAAATTTCCATTTTGCATGGGTACACAGTTTTTGTTGTTCCATTTTCTTAGCTGATATAGAGATTTTCCGGTTTGGTGACTCTTGAATATGTAACATAAATTGTCCATGTGAAAAAACAGTCAGTGTGTAACTGTAAGGCCCACAATTGTAAAGATTGTTCCCTGTGCTTTGTTGATGGTTATTGCAAATGACAATAAAATTGGAAAGTGCAATTTCCTAAAGTGTAATGATGTATCCGGTGGAATCATAGGAATGCATGGAATGAAGATATATTCATCTGTGAAAGGTCCTGTTAAGATTGCTGTTTCTATGATATTGGTTGTTATTTTTTTTTACTGCAAGCTATGTGCCATTGCAAAGCTTGGATTGGTTTATATTTCACAACATGATAATTAGTACACCAAATTTCAGTTACAATACATGCGGTGGCATCCCTGGCAAATATAACTGTTGGATAATTAACCACTTTATCTGCTTTCACAACGGTGTCGATTGATTTGTATTTGACTACCTCACTTGGAATTTTACATTTAATTATAGCGTTAAGTTCATGGGCATCTTTGTATTGACCTGCAAGAATAGCTCATTCACTCAGTCAAATGGAATTCTTATATTTTGAATATCTGCAAAAACCTTTTAAACTAACTATTCTTTTGATGAAATAAAATTACAGAAATTACAGAAGTTAAAAGTCAAAGAATTTTGCCCTTAACTCTGACCAGCTGGCACTCTTTCGTACCCAATTTCCCACAAGTGATGCAAAAGTTTTTGTGCGGATCGAACAGGCTGCAACTGGACATGCATATTTTGAGTTAAGTTTAATGTCTTCACATGGAACAAAAAAGTAGAGTATTTGAGGCAAGCATTTATTTCATCTGCTGGTGTTGATTGAAGAATAACAGGTAACATTTGTCTGAAATCTCCTGCAAGCAATATTACTGCATTCCCAAATGGTCTGACATTGCCACGCAAATCTTGCAAGGATCGACCAAGAGCCTCAAGTGATTTTTTGCGTACCATTGTGCATTCATCCTAAACAATAAGTTTGCATTTCTGCAATATTTTTCCCCATATTGGATGTTTTGGAGATGTCGAAGATGAGATTTTTGAAAAGTTGAATGTTTTAAAGTAGAATAAATAATTCTTCTACTTGGCAGCAAGGTCGCAGGTATTCCTCATGTAGCAAGGGCTAAGGCTATGTCATTTTGTTACCAAATGGCTGCCAAAATCAATTTAATTAGAAAGGTTTTACGAGTTACTTCTGGTGCTATTCTCACAGTCAGTAAATTAGGTGACTAAAATAGGATTTATCCATGTTTTGACAATGCCTTATTCACTGTAATTAATTTAGGAGACTAAAATAGGATGAGGGATTAGAGATGGACAGATAGAGAGGAAGATATATAGATAGAAAAGAGACAGTGAGAGGAAAATAGAGAAAGAGAAGGAGATAGAGAGATAAAGGGATTGATAGATAAACAGAGAGAGAGAGGTGGAGTGTTAGAAACAGAGAGGGATGAAACAGAGGAAAGGAGAGAGATAGAGGGAGGTAGAGAGAGAAAGGGGCTCAAAGAGAGATGGAGAGGGTGATATAGAGAGAAAGATAGATTGAGAGAGGGAAAGGGAGAGATGGATAGAGAGAGATATTGAGAGAGGGGGAGAGAAACAGAAGGTGAACTACACTTCACCGTTTTTTTCCTCGTTCAGTAGAGAAGAAATCTTTCGTGACTGAGGCAATTTTAATGTTTTGTTATTATCCAGAGTACCCCCTTTTTTTGGGGGGGGGGCTAGATTTTCCTCGCATTAGAAACCGACCGGGTTATCTGTACTTTCACTTAACAAATTAATAAAAGAAAAACATATTGTAAAATTTGAATTTAACAGGAAAATACTATTTTAAAAAATAGCACGGTAACATAAGTGCATAAGTGCCACTTTAGGTACTCCTTGGGCGTTGAGTTCCATGGCGACCAGCATAATTATTTAATGGTCGCTCCCTTAACCTAGTCAAGGCTAATGCATGCGCATGTAACATTTTTTTTATTTACTGACGTTGGCTTAGTAACTAAACCATTTATTGATAATTTCCTAACCCTTAAACGCATGCCGGAAGATTTAAATTGGTTCATTATTGTTGTAATGAAAAAAAAATGTTTCATTCAACACAAAACCAAAAACACATATTAATGATGATTTATTATTCTATTCATTGAAATTTACTAATTTTTAAATTAAAAATTTTTAAAAAAGTTAATAAAAAAATAGTTGCTTATGTGCGCATAAACAACTTGCATAATTATTTAATGGTCGCTCCCTTAGCCCCCCCCCCTCCCAGTCAAGGCTAATGCATGTGCATGTAACATTTTTTTTATTTACTGACGTTGGCTTAGTAACTAAACGATTTATTGATAATTTCGTAACCCTTAAACGCATGCCGGAAGATTTAAATTGGTTCATTAAAACCAAAAACACATATTAAAATGATAAATGATTTATTATTCTATTCATTGAAATTTACTAATTTTTAAATCAAAAATTAAAAAAAAAAGTTAATAAAAAAATAGTTGCTTATGTGCGCATAAACAACTTGTTTTTTTTTTTTTAGATTAGGTCCACCTTATAATCACCCCCCTCCCCAACCTCCTCATATTAAGAACAGCTTCCGGAATAAACACCACTTTTGGAGGGGGGGCTATTTACAAAATTTAACTGATATTTGTTGTCAGCATACCCACCCGAAAATACTATTAAAAAAAAAGGAGGGGTTCAGTGCCCGTGGCAGAGAAGTAGATTTATTTATCAATAAAAGTTGCGGAGAAGTAAATTTATTTATCAATAAAAGTCGTCATTTAAAAAAGAAAATTGTGGAGGTGGACCTAAATGTTTTGTTTTTGCACTATTCAACAATTTGTTCATCTGTGCATGTAAATTAAAAAATATTTGTAAAAGTGAGAAGTTATTAGTTAATGATTTAGTTTTTTTTTTAAATTTATTTTATTTTATTTTTTTACATTAGATCCACCTCCACAAATGTTAAGAACGGCTTTCAGAATAAACACCCCCAACCTCTCCATGTTAACAACGGATTTCGGAATAAACACCATGGGGGGATATTTAAAAAAAAAAGTCGATAAAAGTCGTCATTTAAAAAGAAATTTAAAATCAAATGTTTGTAAAAGTGAGAAATTATTAATAAATAGTAACATTTTTCGGTGCTAATGCAGAGAGTGATCTGCGCTATTTTTTAAATCGTGTTTTTTTTTTAATCAATTGCAAGGTTAAAGTACAGAATAAGTACAAAACACCCTCCCCCCCCATGTTAAGAATGGCTTTTTAAATAATAACGTTATTATTTCAGCATGGATCACTCTCTGCATGAGTACCCATTTTTCTTTTAATATTCATAAAAAGTAAAACTTTTTTCAAAATAAATAAATAAATAAATAAATGTTTGTAAATGTGACAGATAATCGTTTAGTTACGGCAACGTCAGTAAATAAAGTATTGTTACGCGCGGGGTGAGGTGGGAGACTAAGGGAGCGACTATTATTTTTTTCTACTGGTCGCCATGGAACTCAACGCCCAAGGAGTACCAAAATTTAATTTTTTTGTCAAATAAATAAATTTCAAGCAATTTTTGCAATAAATAATAGATAGCAACTTCGTTAATTTTACGACTCGCCCCAGCATATTATAAACACCCTTACTTCCCCATGTTAAGAACGGCTTTCGAGGTTTATGGAAGGGCGTTTTTTTTGTTTTTTTTTAACATGGGGGGGGGTTAGGGTGTTTATAATACGTTGAGGCATGTCGTAAAAATGAAACAGTTTAGAAAAAGGGTAATCTCCAAAAATACCGTTAGGGCTTACAACATGGCCGCCAGAAGAGTCAACAAAAAACTGCGAATAAAATATATAAAACTCGTAATTTCTGTTTTTAAAGTGGGTTGTCAATTTTCTTTATGAAATATACTTCCAAAATAAACTATTACAGTCGTTTAAAACATAATAGAAGTATTATTTTTTATTTTTTAAAAACAATGTTTACAAAATGTCTACGCACGTTCGTAGACATTTTGTAAACATTGTTTTTAAAAAAATAATACTTCTATTATGTTTTAAACGACTGTAATAGTTTATTTTGGAAGTATATTTCATAAAGAAAATTGACAACCCACTTTAAAAACAGAAATTACTAGTTTTATATATTTTATTCGCAGTTTTTTGTTGACTCTTCTGGCGGCCATGTTGTAAGCCCTAACGGTATTTTTGGAGATTACCAGAAAAAGTTAAAACAAACTTTTTTATGTAAACAATGCCGTGAAAATAAACTAAACAATTAAAACGTAATGTTTCATGAGTGAAGCCTTAACATAAATAAAATTTTAAAAAACATAAGTACATAAATTAATTTAAAGTTTTAAAATATGGGATTATTTTTTTGTGTGTGTGTGTGTGTGTGTGTGTGTGTGTGTGTGTGTGTGTGTGTGTGTGTGTGTGTGCTAATGCAGAGAGCGATCCGCGCTATTTTTTTAAAAATCGTTTTCCACGTTTAAAGTTTTATGATATGTTTTTATTCAATTGTAAGGTTAAAGTACAGAATAGGTACAAAACACCCTCCCTTCCCCATGTTAAGAATGGCTTTTTATTATTATTTCAGCACGGATCACTCTCTGCATGAGTAAGTTTTTTTTGTTTTGTTTTTTACTTATCGAGTTAACAGAAAACGAAATCTTTCGTCAATTCGTGGCTGTGAAATGAATCGAACCGGAAGTTCAGTTTTATCAACAGAACAGATTCGCAGTAAAAAAAAATATATATTTATTTTATTTAATATTTTAATTTTAATAAATCGCGAGGTAAATTTATTTCAATAACATAAAAACATACCTCGACTCTAAAGATGGGTTGTTTGAAAATTTCAAATAAATTGGTAACTTAGAAATAGGGTTTTATTTGTTTAGAACGAACCAACTTTACATTTTTATAATATATATATATATATATATATATATATATATATATATATATATATATATATATATATTATAACACCGGATACGGTTTTTTCAGGTTACGATGTGATATACGATGCTTTTCCGGCTCCTGGTAGCGATATCTGCCCTGCCTTACGGTGTTATTTTATTATACACATGTGTATTATATACTGTACTGTATAAAATTTTCCTTAGGCCCCACTATACGGCGATTTCACCTTATGATGCCAACCCCGGAACGGATTAATGCCGTATCCCGAGGTTCTACTGTACATATAATCTCTCTCTCTCTCTCTCTATCTTTCATAAGAGCATGAAAAGTAATATGGTTAAGCTTAAACATGGAAAAGTAAAGGACTAGTTATTAAAATTGGAAAAGTGAAGAACAAGATATTCTAGTAGAAATATAATAAATTTATAACTTAAAATATTGCAGCATTAAGAATTGATTATATGTTACAAAATGAATTTTTTTAAAATTCTTAATGCTGCAATATTTTAAGTTATAAATTTATTATACTTTTTACTAGAATAACTTGTCCTTTACTTTTCCATGTTTAAGGTTAACTATATTAATTTTCATGCTCGCATATGAACTGTAATAATTGTTTGAAATTTGGTATATATATATATATATATATATATATATATGCATTTTGTATAATTCTGCACCTTCTCTTAAGAAGCATTTAGCTTTAAAATGCCATGGTTTAAACGTCGATAAAAGGTCGCTCGTAATGCTACCACTCCCGTCTTTGTAGCTTTTTAATTTTTTGAGTTAAAAAAATAGCAGGCTTTACTTTTAGAAATATACTTATCCCTCCCTCCCTCTCTCCTCTCTCCCTCTCTCTCTCTCTCTATATATATATATATATATATATATGCAGACTTTCAACGCATCACCTTCAAACGATTTCTGTTATAATGTTTATAATAAGTGTTGCTTCCTGTTTTTTGTGGAAATTGAACTAAAGCAATATTTGCAAAACTATATCCTGTCGGTCATATAATACTTTTGAGAATCGACAAATTTGGAATCTCGTGTTCTTCAACCCAACTTTACTCTTTCTGCACATCTTTTTAACACTCTCATGATATTTCCAGATTATTTTTTTTATTCATTTCCTTCTTCTAAGATATTATTTCTTGTAATGTATCGTTCTTTACATATACCTTTTTTTTCCTTCTCTTAAATATATATTCTTTTTACGCTTGGTATCATTTTTATTTCAAGGTTTAATTTACTGGATACATATATATATATATATATATATATATATATATATATATATATATATATATACACACACACACACACTTCAGAATAGTGTAATGCAATAAATCTACTGGTATGGAAATCCAGGGATTATTAGTCTTACAAAATATTATTGGCTGTAATATTTTATATAGACAATCCAAGCTAAATAAAAAAAAAAAATTGCTCAACATACAAGATAGAGCAAATAACCCCCTTTACCTCACTGCTACCAAAGACTATCACTTCGGATTTTAACATACAATTTGGATACGAAATTCAATATCCTTTTCATTTTGAACAAATATATAATTTCTTTTACTCTGTTTTAAAAACTTTAAAAACTTTAAATTATGAGTTTCTATGTTTATGTTATTTAGCAAATAAGATATAAACCATTATAATTTGCTAATATTTTCTCCTCTGGGGAGATGGGTAGACATCGAAACGTATAGGTTAAGGAGATATACTTTTTCAATTGTATTCTTTGTCTTGCATATAATAAAAATTCTAGATTTGAAATTTTAACATTTCACGTCATAGAATTTAAATTACTAATTAATGATACATACAAGGTGACCCAAAAATAACGGGCTCCAACTCTAATTAGGCTCTGTTCCTAATGTCCGAATGAAATGAAACTTTGGTCATAACTAGTTTATTATATTCTAAACATCACATCAAAACACTAAGGTCTTTAGCCTTTTTTTCTCCGTTCTACAGCAAATGTTCTAGATGGCCTCCATTTAGCTTTTTTTTTGGGGGGGGGATCACCCTGTATATATATGACATGAAGGTTAGAAGTAATGTTTCTCGTAAGCCTTATTTTCAAGAATCTAGATAGTTCTTTTTTTTTGGGGGGGGGTTAAGTCCGGGATATATGAAGCCTAATTTTCAAACTTTTTTTATATCTTTTTTCAGTTTATTTTGCTTTATACGATGTTTTTTGTTTGTTAATATTTTCTCCAAACGAAAGAACAAACAATCAAATCTACGCTTCTGTTGCCTTACAGAGTTTATTTAAATGTTTACTTGAAAGAGTTTACTGACGATAAAAGTTCTCGGTTGTCGTCTGCTTTGTTTTATATAATGAACTTCCTTGGGCTGCTTAAAAGAATAAAAACAATTGTAAGTTCAGACTTGTTTTAAACTTTACTTTCCGTTGATATATAATGTATTTTATTTATTTTATTATTTTAATCTCCCGATTAATTTCACCTGCATTTATTCTGAGACACTAAAAGTTTCGCAAACGTATTCATATCTGTATGAAATCTAGTTGTACATCGTCAATTGTTTAATCAGCTGACTTCAATCTAAAGAAGCTGAGATAGAAGCTAGAAAGTTGGTTGATAAACAGACTGGGATGCGCCATTACGTTTAGATGAGTTTAATAATTCAACTGCAAATGTTCATTTGATTCTATATTATCTTCACACACGCATCTACAATTTTAACAGATCCTGATAAAATAGCCACTTTTTCGTATCATTTCCTATTTAACGTACATAGAAAAATATAGTTCAACCCTATTTAAAAATTGACATAGTCGTTTTAAAAACATAGTAAACTATGCTTTAAAATTGTTCTACTGTGAAAAAAAAGGTGGAGATGAGTACTCACGTGTCTGGGGAAGCATTCAACTAATCCCACGCGGGCGGCCATGTTGCTGAGTATTTATAGATTGGGAGGAGTGGTGAGAGGAGCTTTCCCTTTGTTATAAAGGTGGCCTCAACCCACTCTGCCTCGGTGTGGCTAGCAAGTGTTACAAGTCTAGTCGCTCCTGCTGGCAGTTCGGTACTTAGTTACTTTCTAAGTCTACCTCTTCCTATATACCTCTACCAACCTGCTCTTCTGTTACCTGACCCTGAGAAAAGGATCGCAAGGGCAACTCCTTTGCAACCCAGCGTGATCCTCCGCTCGACTTATCCCTCTCCCACCTCAACGGGATTATTTTTTTTAACATCTTGCAAAGGAGACCCTCTTCCGTTTTCTGCAACAGAAATCGGATTTGGAGGATTGGTCGATACAACAAGTGAAGAGTCCAATTACTTTCATCCTGATGAACTCCTCTAAGGATGATCTCATGTTGTTAAAGGGGTCACTGACTCAGAAGATCCTGTTCCGGATCAAACAGTGCCGCAGCGACATAAAGCCTCCAACATACAAGGTACTCGGGAGGCAAATAGAGCAACTAATCGATGAATTGGGAACATGCATGGGCTAACTGGACTGCCTCGAGGGGAGGACCTTTGCCGAGAGCGAGAGCCTTTGGGTACCTCTGATGAGTAATTTCCTGGACACTTTGGCGGAGTTGGATTCAATCTTCGAGCCACCTAAACCCCCTCTCAGTTTGGAATCAGAGCCCCAATGCTCTGGAACTTCATCGATCCCTGGAAGGCCTACTGCCTCGTTCATTGTCAAGCCCCCTCAACTACAGATTACGGGCCCTTCCTTTAGCGGCCGAGAAGTGGCGACTGGCCGTTTATGTTTCTGGAACTTCTTGACCAGATTCGAGAACTGCGTGGCCAGCATGGCCACTGATGCGGAAAGATGAAATTTCCTAAAGTGTTCCTTGACGGATAGAGCACTGCGGTTGATCAGTCACTATAGCTGCACTGATGCAAATTATGCTCGGGCCATGTCAGTACTCAAGAACGAGTTCTTGGACCTTGACAGTACTATTGACCTGATATTCGAGGACATATTGGACTTCACAACTTCAAAGAACGCGCCACTCTCCGAACTAGGAGAATTTGTTTCCAGAACGGCATCTGTGTTGGAGGAGCTGGGTAACTCTCTCTCGTGTGATTTTTCTGTGGACAGCTCGAGCGGGGCTCGTCTTATGGCAAAGGTACTTTTCAGGAAACTATCATGCGACCTGAAGGGGGAATTAATAGCCCTCACAAATAAGAGGGTATCACCATTGTCATCCATTCTGGGGCTTACAAGCGAAGCCATTAAGCGACTGCCACAAGGCTTGTTGTCACCTTGGGACTGGTTCGACCCTGGCCGAGTCTGCTTCCCGCTTAATTCTGCATGAACTGTATCCTGTTATCCTGATTGACTATTTTTTTCTCTCCTCTTTTTTTCTCTTTTTTTCTTTCTTTTCTTGTTTGTTGGGAGTGTGTGAAAAAAAAGGTGGAGATGAGTACTCACGTGTCTGGGGAAGCATTCAACTAATCCCACGCGGGCGGCCATGTTGCTGAGTATTTATAGATTGGGAGGAGTGGCGAGATTAACGGAATTATTTTTTTTTAACATATTGTTAACGTTTATAGTTCTATTAGGGTTGGATCATTTCTATCTTTAATGATTATATTGTTTGTGTCATATTTGTTATTTTAGCCACCCTTTTTTTTACTAATTTTGTTATTTTTCCTTTACTGCTCCCATTTGATATTTTATTAATTTGTACTTTAATTATCATCTTTACCTTTTCGCATCAACTATAGGACAGTTTTAAGTTGTTTTCATTAAACTTTTTATGTGAGGCGACATGTTTTTCGGTGAGATTTAGGATTTTTTTTATTGGATTTAGTTTTTAAAATTTTGTTATAGGGCGACGTATATGTAATTATTTTTCGTCTATCAATTTTATAACTACTGGTGTCTTGTTTGTATTTGATTTCGATATCATAGTACCCGTTAGAGTTATAAACGTTGTTTGATTTTTTTTTCGTCTATACTTTTTAAAAGTCTCTTCTCGATAGTAAGGAATCTGTTTTATGATCGATGGGGAATGGTTAGACTTTGGTTTAACGAATATTTGATTAATGTTATCTTTTTATTATGGCTTGTAATAGTTTTATGTAGGTTAAGATGATCTCCATGTGTACTACTTTTCTAATATTTTCCCTCGACTTTTTAGAATCTCTTATTATAGCTAATGCATATCTATGTAGGGTATTATCAATTATATTCGTTCTCGTATGTAAAATGGATAACCCTACAAGGTGTTATGCCTCTGCAGAGTCCACTGAACCCATAGCCACATCAAAGTAATCATTTCTTTTTATTTTAACCATCGAACTATCTTCCACTACATCATGTCGAGGAAGAAGAGAAAAAAGATTGATAAAGGAGTCTTACTCTGAAATATATTTCTTTAAAAATAAACACCTGTTTATTTTATAAAATATTTCGCGCTGCAGTTTTGGCTTCAAATGTATTTATACCTGTTTTATTCTTCAAATTTCACTCAACGCTTCTAACGGATACACACACACATATCTATCTATCTCTCTCTCTCTCTCTCTCTCTCTCTCTATATATATATATATATATATATATATATATATATATAATGTCACTTTTTGTGAGTTTCTTCCTTATAGGTTCCGAAACGGCGGAGCCAATCTTTTGCAAATTGCACCGAAAGGTAATTTATATTTCTGGCAGTGTTCTTAGATATGTGTTGTACATAAATTCACCCGATTAGTATTGAAAATCGAAAAAATCCGATCTTAAAAGTTTTTTCTTCTTTTACAGGGGAATATTTTACGTTACACTGGCCGGGGTAACGTAAAATATACTACTGTAAAATTCTTCTTTTTATCTATAAGAGAAGAAAAACTGTTTCAGATTATCAATCCCAAATATCAGCTGATGTGATATTGTAAACAAACACGGACGGAATTTGATGAACGATATTATTATTATTATTATGCGATTTAGCCCACTGGGCAAATTATTCCGCGTAATATATAATAATCAATAGAGAATTGATTTAATAATAATAATAATAATAATAATAATAATAATACATATGCAATCTGCATACATTAAAATAGCATGTTTAAGCGTATTGTACGACTGGGCGTCCAGCTAGTGTAATATATATATATATATATATATATATATATATATATATATATATATATTGCTCCTATATTTTTTTGTGTGTGTATTGATATTTCATATTAAAGAGCCATTTTTTTATTAAAAAAATTGTTATATATGGCTCGTGGTATTGACTAGCAAAAGATCTAGCTGATTTACCTATTCTTTTAAGCCTTCATTTTAATTAATTCCCTATTAGTTTTTTTTTTGGTTTTCTTCTGGGATGATCCTCGTTTGTTAACTATTACGTGTAATTATAAATCATGTAGGTATATTCTACATAATTTATACTTGCGTAATATTTTCGTAAAAAGGTTATAGTAAACACAAACACCTTTCTATATATATTCATGTATGCGTATATATATACGGTTAAAAATTTTGCCTACCAAACTCCTCCGTCATTCTTTAGTTTACAAACAGGAAACTTAATATAGAGAGTATTCGAACCCATGCTAAACTTTATATTTTGGTTTTAGCCGGGGAAATTTGGTGCAAATATATGAAAATAAAAAAAAATAAAAATGAATTTACCAGGTGAAGGTCGAACGACGGCATTAGGAATATGCATGTGTAACGTAATAGCTATTAATCCAGGTTTTAATTTTTAGCTATACAGCAAACATGTCTTCATAAAACTAACATTTTGGTTTTGATTCTCGGTGGTAGCGCACGGGTCATATTTTTGTTTTAACTTTTTAACTCATTACTAGGGCTATGAAAACAGCATATTCTTTTCATTGTTTTAACTCTCGAGTGTATATCCGACACAGTTAGACATAATCAACCGAGAAGCACATCACTCTACAGAAAACATAAGATATCAATGGATATATACCTGAGAATCAAAACAAGGAAAAAAATATGCTGTTGTCATAGCTCTAATCATTACTATATATTGGGTCCAATATAATATAATAATCTATCTATATATAAGGCAAAAGTAGCGCACGCGATTTAGTATGTTCACAAGGGCTTTTATCGGGCGATTCTCGGGGTGTTACTATTTTGGATAACTTTTTATATACTCCCTTGATTGTAATATCTACGATTTGCGAATGGTCATTGTCTCTATATCTATTTAAAGCGAGTTTAAAAAAAAAACGAAAAAAACCCTGGTTTCCAGTGTTTGTGTTTTTCGTATAAATAAAGCGAAACTGAATCGAATCAAATCAGATCAGTTCGCTAGTCTTCGTGGCTCAAAACCGGAGTAGAACGGGCGGTCTATCAACTAGACGGGGTTAGGGGGGGGTCCTACTAACCACTTTTGTATTTTTCTCCCCCCGCCCTCGACACAAATGAACTATTGTATCATTATTGTTGTTACACGTAAATAAAAAAAATGTTTCAAACAGTTGGATTCTAAGTAGGACGTTCCCCAGTACGAAAGGGTTAATGCGGTATTATGGTGAAAGAAGATACTAGCTAAAAGAAACTTTTGTTTAGTTCTGGAGTGACAAGGATGACGAACGAATCCCATTTCCCCTCCCTCGTGCCTTAATTTATTGTTCAGTTTGAACTCATATTGTACTTTTAGCTTGAATAAAGTGTAGTATCTGTTCCAGCAGATGCTGCACTAAAGACTAGATGGCAATCCCATATATCAGACCATTGCTCTTGTAGCAATCAGTTTTGGTCAATGTAGGGGAGACTCTTCATACCAATTTTCACTATCCAGTTCCCTCTCGGGAGGAGCTGGTCCCTCCCCCCTTCTCCACATAAAAAACGGCCTTGTGCCTAATTTGCTCCGTAGGGAAGCAAATAAATACAATCAGCTCGCTGACCTTCGTGGCCAGCATGTCTTGAAGGCAATCAGCTTTGATCACTCTGGGGAATACCCTTCATATCAGACAATTGTTAACCATTAAGACACTGTCAGAGCTCCCCTTCTTGGGGGGGGGGCTGGTTTTCCCCAATATCATTGTGAAGCAAATGCTGCAGAAAGATGAAGCCTAAACTGATCGTAGGCCAGTTTAGCTTTCAGCTTTCTGTTGTATGGTTGACATCGTCAAATTTCACCGCTTTACACTTCCGCTCCCGTCTTGGCATAGCGGTAACATGTCACATTTTCTTTCACTTTTTTTTTTTTCACCTTCACTTCGCGTCTTCGGGTTCAAGCCTCCCTGCCTACTAACACTTTTTTTTAAACATTCGGGGAACGACGGGCACTCTGCGCGTTTTTGTATGTCCAGCAAAGGCTTTTTTGCGGAGGTTCTCGGGGTGGGGGTACTATGTTTTAGAACTTTTTATATCCTCCCTAGATTATAATATCTACGATTTACGAAAGGACGTCGTCTCTAGATTTATTTGAATCGACTTTTATAAAAATTTCATGCTATTCCATCCTCCTGTGTGTTTACGTTTTTAGTATAAAAGCGATACTAATCAAAAGCGAAGGAAGCTTCCCGGCCTTTCTGCCAGGGACGTCCAGATAGCAATTAACTTTGATCAAAGTGGGGAAAAACCCCTCGTATCAGAGAATTGCTATTCATTTGGACATTCCCTTTCTGTGGGGAGCAACATTATGGGCAAACAAATAAATGAAACGGCGGAAAGCTGAACTGGCCTTCAGCCAACCTTCATTTCTGCACCTACATGAACTCCTTCACTTAGTAAGTCAACTTTTTTATTGACATCGCTAAATTTGAACGCTTATAATGGCCTCGTAGCGTAGCAGTAAGATGTCACGTTTTCTGTCACTTTCTTTTCCGCCTTCACGTCACCATGTGACGGATTCGAGCCTGCCTGCTGCTTGCCTGCCTATTAACACTTTTCCTTTTCTTGGACACCGCCAAACACCCGGGCAACGCTGGGTATCCTTATTGGTATAATAATAAATACGAAATTTGTATTAATCGAAATATCATTTTAAAACGTATTTTAGGACCGGGCAATGCCGAGCGGTCTGCTAGTGTGTGTTTGTGTGTATAATATATATAATTATAATGAAATGCGTGAAGACAGGAAAGAATAAAAAAAAATAGAATAGTCTATTATGAACCACACGCAGTAGTAAACTTTAACCAGCAGTTAAAGAGAGAAAGAGAGGAATAAAAAGATATCAAAGAGAAGCTGGCAAGTTTTAACATTTTTTATTTTTAACTCACTTTGCAAGTGTACGTATTTTCTAATTTGAACAGTCTAACTGGTGCTCCATAAGTTGCCTAACGGCCCGTATTCTTTCTAGCTTTTTGCATTTAATATCAGTTCGCCAAGATGTTTTCCTATATACTTTAATAGCACAAAATGCATGCTAAACCATATCTTGTATTGCACCAAATAACCGCGATAAAATACGTACCGGGTGACCTCCCAGCAAACCGTTCATAATCAAACTTATCAGTGAGGGGAATTTAAAATTGTCTCATCTACGCACTTAAGTGACGTACTTTGACAACTGTTATATTTCTATTTTTAAGACCATATATATATATATATATATATATATATATATATATATATATTTAACAAAACTAAGAAAAGTTTCACTAAAATGTGGTTGTGGAGGGTGGGGGTTGGTTGATGGCACTATTGTATTTTGCAGGAATGGAGAATGGAAAAAAAAATGCAAATTTCTCTTAAAACCTGATCTCAACCTATGTAAGCTTAATGTTTATGTAAAGGGTTAAGAGTACCGAGACTAGTGTCTAAACATTGCATTGCTATTATGAGAAGTGTTTGTCTAAAGATTGCAATGTTATTTCGTGTCGTATTTCGTAAAACAATTACAATGATATTGAATGTCGTGTTTATATAAAGGTTACCGTGCATTGAGTTTAGTGTTCATATAAAGGTTACCGTGCATTGAGTTTAGTGTTCATATAAAGGTTACCGTGCATTGAGTTTAGTATTTATATAAAGGTTACCGTGCATTGAGTTTAGTGTTCATATAAAGGTTACCGTGCATTGAGTTTAGTGTTTATAGAAAGGTTACCGTGCATTGAGTTTAGTATTTATATAAAGGTTACCGTGCATTGAGTTTAGTATTTATATAAAGGTTACCGTGCATTGAGTTTAGTATTTATATAAAGGTTACCGTGCATTGAGTTTAGTGTTTATATAAAGGTTACCGTGCATTGAGTTTAGTGTTCATATAAAGGTTACCGTGCATTGAGTTTAGTATTTATATAAAGGTTACCGTGCATTGAGTTTAGTATTTATATAAAGGTTACCGTGCATTGAGTTTAGTGTTTATATAAAGGTTACCGTGCATTGAGTTTAGTATTTATATAAAGGTTACCGTGCATTGAGTTTAGTGTTTATATAAAGGTTACCGTGCATTGAGTTTAGTGTTTATATAAAGGTTACCGTGCATTGAGTTTAGTATTTATATAAAGGTTACCGTGCATTGAGTTTAGTATTTATATAAAGGTTACCGTGCATTGAGTTTAGTGTTCATATAAAGGTTACCGTGCATTGAGTTTAGTGTTTATAGAAAGGTTACCGTGCATTGAGTTTAGTATTTATATAAAGGTTACCGTGCATTGAGTTTAGTATTTATATAAAGGTTACCGTACATTGAGTTTAGTGTTTATATAAAGGTTACCGTGCATTGAGTTTAGTATTTATATAAAGGTTACCGTGCATTGAGTTTAGTGTTCATATAAAGGTTACCGTGCATTGAGTTTAGTGTTTATATAAAGGTTACCGTGCATTGAGTTTAGTATTTATATAAAGGTTACCGTGCATTGAGTTTAGTGTTTATATAAAGGTTACCGTGCATTGAGTTTAGTGTTTATATAAAGGTTACCGTGCATTGAGTTTAGTATTTATATAAAGGTTACCGTGCATTGAGTTTAGTATTTATATAAAGGTTACCGTGCATTGAGTTTAGTGTTCATATAAAGGTTACCGTGCATTGAGTTTAGTATTTATATAAAGGTTACCGTGCATTGAGTTTAGTATTTATATAAAGGTTACCGTGCATTGAGTTTAGTATTTATATAAAGGTTACCGTGCATTGAGTTTAGTGTTTATATAAAGGTTACCGTGCATTGAGTTTAGTGTTCATATAAAGGTTACCGTGCATTGAGTTTAGTATTTATATAAAGGTTACCGTGCATTGAGTTTAGTGTTTATATAAAGGTTACCGTGCATTGAGTTTAGTATTTATATAAAGGTTACCGTGCATTGAGTTTAGTGTTTATATAAAGGTTACCGTGCATTGAGTTTAGTGTTCATATAAAGGTTACCGTGCATTGAGTTTAGTGTTTATATAAAAGTTACCGTGTATTGAGTTTAGTGTTTGTATAAAGGTTACCGTGTATTGAGTTTAGTGTTTATATAAAGGTTACCGTGTTTATATAAACACTAAACTCAGTGGCATTTTAAACTTTATATAAACACTAAACTCAATACAACTGTAACCTTTATATGAACACTAAACTCAATAGCATTGTAACTTTATATTAATAATACACCCAATAGCATTATAACCTTTTATAGCGCCCATGTTTAGTTTAATTTTATGCAAAAGGGACACAGATTGGGTAAAATCTCTTAGTAAAATTATAAATATTTCCTATTATGTGAAGTTATAACAATAGATATGATATATCAATATTCTTCTTATTCTTTCCTTAGTCGATACGTTACGCCTTGAAAAAGGTCAGATTCAATTTTTGAATTTTAAACTACTAAGAGAAAATCCAAATCTGCGCAAATTTGGCTTTAATGCACCAATCTGGCAACCCCGGAAAAGAATGAGAGTGGTTTCCATTTGATGTAGCCCCGTTTTCGAATATCGTTATAATATATAATCATTGTTGTAATCGTGCGAAACAGGAACTTGTAGTAATTTCGATGTGTAGCGGTTCTTCACTGAAAAAAAAAAAACAGCGAAATGTTACGTAAAAATGGAACATTCAAAAGAAACAGGGCACAAAAATTAGAATATTATTTGCTAATAGGTGCTCGGCTGTAAGAGTAAATTAAAGATTCTCTTACAATATGATTTTATTATTTGCATTGGACTATGTAGCACAATATCTGGGTATTAATTGGTAATTTTTTATCTCATTTAAGACAGTTCTATATTTAAATACAATGAACATTGTTTTTATAGAAATACTAGCGGGGGTACCCGGCGTTGCTCGAGTGTTTGTTTCCGGGACGGGGGAGGAGTTTTAAAAAATGTTATGGTAGGTAAGTAGGAAGGATCAAACCCGGAGTCATGAGTAAAAGTAGGAAAATAAAGTGTGAAAAAAAAACAAAAAAAACATCTGCAACGTTAACAGTTCGGCCACCAAGAAAAGTCCATTCCAGTTGTTTAGAAAAAAAAAAAACGACTACGGTAGGTCGGCGCGAACGTGAAAATATAATGTGAATTATCCAGCACGCTAACCACTACGCCACAGAGCACTGCAGCTTAGTTTAGTGATTTTAAATAACTTCACATGAAAGAACTACGAAGCCAAACCGGTGTTCTCTTCTCAACTGTTCCTTGTGAACGATCCCCAAACGGTGTTAAGTGGTGGCAGGGGGAGGAGGAATTTATTAGAGAGAAAATATTTTACCACTTCCATTGATCTTAACCGATTTTGGCCGTGACTTCTCAGCAGAAAAAGTATAGAAATCTAAGATTATCGAGGAATTTGAGAAATAATAAGCCTATAACACACCTCAGATATTGTTCTGCCGTTTGTGCATATTATATTTGCATGAAATATCTTGATTTTTAATCCTATTAATGTCAAAATCAGACGGGAAAAAATGAGTTCATTTTATTTATATAGAGAAGAGATAGAGATAGAGAAGAATTAATAAACTCATACTTGCTGCGTATTATTGGTTATCCCATCCAAAAAATCTGATTTTTGCACTATCCAGAAGAATACCAGCTTTATTAAAACATTTGTTGACTAAATATATTTCTCATTCCTTGGAATTTCCATGAGTCCTGCTAGTTAATAAATATTTCACCCTGCTTATTGTTTCTTTGAAATATTTTAAAAGAATTTTAAGGGGCATGATAAAGGCCCAGATATTTTCCCAGATGCTAATTTTCCAGCCCCGATAAAAAAAAAATGCGTGGTTAGAACTTTGTAATAAAATAAAAACAAATAGTTAATTAATGAAATATTCTTTTGCAAAATCTCATAAAAATTAGTTAACCTTAAAATGTAGATCACATAAACCTGGTCAGCGTATTAGAAAGCTATTTTTCAATCTTCATAATAATTTGTAATTTTAGTCTCGATTAGTGCATTATATGGGCTAATTTTATGAGTAGATGCGCGTGTTGGTATACTGCTCTAACCAGAGATGTGCACACTGACTACGATCACCCCTTTAGAATAACATTTCACGTTTTCAGTTCTGATATTCTACACTGGAACGCAGGATCTCACACGCGTACACACTATCTCTCCTATTCGTAAACATAAATACGAAGCTACAAGATCAGAATTTTACCTACATTCACCGTAAGGAACTGTATAATGCGATCCCAGGGATGATCCATTGACGCTAGGATTCAATGCATCATAGGGTAAGCAAGCAGAGACGTAGCAAGAAGCACCCAAGCTGTTGGCTGAAATATTTTTTGGGTACTTCCTTTAATCGAGGTGATTTCGATTTTGTGTGTTTATATTTTCAGTTTTTTTATTATTTGCATTCCATCTTCTTTCATTTGATTTTGACGTTTGTAACTCTCGCATAAATCCGTTTGTGTATAATTGTCTTTTCTAGTTTTTCGATGTGGAAACTTATCGCGAGTAATCCTACAAAGACGGATGTATAATAATATAGTAATGTTGAGCCCATAAACAAAGATGGGTGTATAATAATTTAGTAATGTTAGTCCATAAACAAAAATGGATGTATATTAATATAGTAATGTTGAGCCCATAAACAAAGATGGATGTATAATAATATAGTAATGTTGGTCCATAAACAAAGATGGATGCACATTGATATAGCAATGTTGGTCCATAAACAAAGATGGATGTATAATAATATAGTAATGTTGGACCATAAACAAAAATGGATGTATATTAATATAGTAATGTTGAGCCCATAAACAAAGATCGATGTATAATAATATAGAAATGTTGGTCCATAAACAAAAATGGATGTATAGTAATGTTGGTCCATAAACAAAAATTGATGTATATTAATATAGTAATGTTGAGCCCATAAACAAAGATGGATGTATAATAATATAGTAATGTTGGTCCATAAACAAAAATTGATGTATATTAATATAGTAATGTTGGTCCATAAACAAACATTGATGTATATTAATATAGTAATGTTGGTCCATAAACAAAAATGGATGTATATTAATATAGTAATGTTGGTCCATAAACAAAGATGCATGTATATTAATATAGTAATGTTGAGCCCATAAACAAAGATTGATGTATAATAATACAGTAATGTTGGTCCATAAACAAAAATGGATGTATATTTATATAGTAATGTTGGTCGATAAACAAAAATGGATGTATATCAATTTGGTAATGTTGAGCCCATAAACAAAGATGGATGTATAATAATACAGTAATGTTGGTCCATAAACAAAGATGGATGTATAATAATACAGTAATGTTTGTCCATAAACAAAGATGGATGTATAATAATATAGTAATGTTGGTCCATAAACAAAGATGGATGTATAATAATATAGTAATGTTGGTCCATAAACAAAGATGGATGTATAATAATATTGTTATGTTGGTCCATAAACAAAGATTGATGTATAATAATATAGTAATGTTGGTCCATAAACAAAGATTGATGTATAATAATATAGTAATGTTGGTCCATAAACGAAGATGGATGTATAATAATATTGTTATGTTGGTCCATAAACAAAGATGGATGCATAATAATATAGTAATGTTGGTCCATAAACAAAGATGGATGTATAATAATATTGTTATGTTGGTCCATAAACAAAGATGGATGCATAATAATATAGTAATGTTGGTCCATAAACAAAGATGGATGTATAATAATATTGTTATGTTGGTCCATAAACAAAGATGGATGTATAATAATATAGTAATGTTGGTCCATAAACAAAGATGGATGCATATTAATATAGTAATGTTGGTCCATAAACAAAGATGGATGCATATTAATATAGTAATGTTGGTCCATAAACAAAAATGGATGTATATGAATATAGTAATGTTGAGCCCATAAACAAAGATTGATGTATAATAATATAGTAATGTTGGTCCATAAACAAAGATGGATGTATAATAATATAGTAATGTTGAGCCCATAAACAAAGATGGTTGTATATTAATATAGTAATGTTGGTCCATAAACAAAGATTGATGCACATTAATATAGCAATGTTGGTCCATAAACAAAGATGCATGTATAATAATATAGTAATGTTGGTCCATAAACAAAGATGGATGCATATTAATATAGTAATGTTGGTCCATAAACAAAAATGGATGTATATGAATATAGTAATGTTGAGCCCATAAACAAAGATGGTTGTATATTAATATAGTAATGTTGGTCCATAAACAAAGATTGATGCACATTAATATAGCAATGTTGGTCCATAAACAAAGATGCATGTATAATAATATAATAATGTTGAGCCCATAAACAAAAATGGATATATATTAATATAGTAATGTTGAGCCCGTAAACAAAAATGGATGCATCATAATACAATAATGTTGAGCCCATAAATAAAGATAAATATATAATATAATAGTAAACAATAGCAAAAGTGTTTGATCCTCAAATGTTTGTGAGCAACTGAAAGCTTTATGCCATGAAAACTTTGCAAGATTAAGTAATGGGATTGCAAAAGTTAAATCTTAATTTATTGGAGGTTAAAAGATATACCGACGTATTAGACTTAGAGGTAAATTCCTTATAAAAACGCGGAAAGAAACCGAGATATGTGCATGCGAGTATTATGCTTTTTCTTAACAGTTAAGTTCTTGTAAGTAAAAAAAAAAATACTTGAGCTGAGATCGAAACCAAAGCCTAAAAACAGTGACTCAAGTATGATCACCATTAAACCAGCTTGCCGCTATATTTAAAGTGTTTTCAACTCTTGTGAAACAGTTGATAACCAGATAAAAATTCGATGATCTTTATGTACCAAGTTTTTTCGCTTTTGACACCCTAGCAGCTCTTTTTTCTGGATAATTTTTGAACATTCGAAACATTTTAATCAATTCGTGAAATAATAACAAAACACTCGAATAAAATTAAAAGTACAAGATTAATTCCTTTCACCTAAACTAACGAACATTTGCTATTATTCGGATTATTCGGACTAGTCTTCCCATATTTCATGTTATTTTTATAAAGTTTTAACCTTCAGGTGCTTCTTGTGTAGAGCCATACAGAATTTATGCCCACGTGGACTCGTGGCCCAACGCATAAAAGGCTAAATAATAATTTGTTTTAAATAACGGTCTTCTGATGGTTGAAGTTCGATCCTCGTTACAGATTATACTAATAATATAATATAATTTACTTAATAGTTCTACCTGGTCATGGTTGACGGTTAGAGAACAATGTCCAGTTTACCTGAAACTCCCTTACATTGGTTCTATCAGTAAAGGGTTTGTCGATAAAATTACCTCGGTTGTATCTCACTGTTTCTATGCGGTGCAGCCTCATGTGGTGTTCGACCCTAAATCTGCCTTCCCAGCTTTTAAGAAAGATGCACTTCCCACACTACAAAAAAGTTTATTTGTATATCAATTTAAATGTCAGTGTGATGCTGACTATGTGGGTCGTACGTTTCCACGTCTGGGAATCAGATTAGCACAGCATTACCCTGTGTGTTTTAGAAAGACCCGGGGATCTAGAATAAACACATTGTTGAACACATCCGGGCGTTCACCAATTACTGAGTCATCAATTGTATGACAATAAAGCATGTTGTGAAACATATTCGGTTGGCTGTTTTCGCATTGTACACAAGGCCCGTCCAACAGCATCTCAATATTTTGGAGGCCGTAAGTGTAATAAGGCGCAGACCATCGCTCAGTTGGTAAAAGGAGCTGTCGCATAAATTAGACCTTTTGAAAGAGTTCTAATTAACAAAAACAAATGCCTACATAGCGCCAATATTCCTTGTTTTTGCACTTACTTGCAGTTATCCCCCCCATCACGGGTGATTCATTTACTTACATTTACCGTGTGATTTTATTCTTTGATTTCACTCCTCCTTTCGTCTCCATTTATCCGTGCATTAGGGTTCAATTAGAAATTTCATACATACTGCCGTGTTCAATAAGACGCATCCAAAAAAGGTCGAAGTTTATATTGGTTGAAACGTTGTGAGAATAACGCCCAAGAGGGGAATAGAAGTCCGAATAATCCAAACAGAAAATAATTCTATTTGAAAACTTTTTTGTTTACTAATATCAGAAAATGCAATTTTTACGTTAGGAACTTTTAGTGTAAAAAGAAAAAAAAATGACATGGCGTACAAACAGGAAGAAAACTGGTGTAAAACGATTATGGTTAATAATGTGATGCATGACCCATTCTTTATGTTGACGGAACCTTAGGTTTTAGTGATGAGGGTTGCATTTATAAGGCTTGACTTTAAAGAGTGCTCTGAACTCGTTGCACTTGTGCCCCCTCTACATACATATCCGCACCAAACCCGTTTAGCAACAAAATCATATCCCTTCATTTTACTTCATAGTTGTTGTCTCAGCACGTTTCGACCAACTCATCCTTTGGCCTTCTTCAGGTGATTAAGCTCAGCGGAATAGGAATGCTGAGTCTTGTAACTGTATCTCCAGCAATTACAACCCTTCATAGTTGTTGTTGTATCACAACATTTTGGCCAATTAATCCTCTGGTCTGCTTTGGGTAGGATTGGAAGCTTTCCATTCTAATAGCTTCTTCTCTCGAACAGCTAGACTTTGGAATTCACTTCCTGCTATCTGCTTCTCTGATTGTACTGATATGCAGAAATTCAAACGGACATCTTGCTAATCGTTATTAGGCCTGGTCCTAATTTGTAGCCCCTTGCGTCCAAGTGGCGATATTCCTTGTATGGAGAGAGAAATAAGAGAAAGAAACAGAAACGCTATTGATGAGAATACAGGAAAGCACAAATTTGTCAATACAGTAGAACCGCGGGATACTGCATTAAAAATTGGTAACAAAATACAGTACAGTCTATAATGCACATAACATTATAAATAACATCGTGGGACCGGAAAAAAACATCGTATTCCAAATCGTAACCTGAAAAAAAAAACGTATCCTAAGACCACTGTATCCAGGGGTTCAAGTGTATATGTTTGGATTATAACTTTTTAAGCGGAAACTGTATATGGAAGATTAAAAATTGTTTCGTTTCCAGTGTTGAAAAAAAACGGAACAAAAGCAAATGTGTAGAAAATATATTCTTGTCGTGAAATTTATGAATGGTAAGAGATGCTAGAAATTTATAAATGGTAGGAGATGCTAGAAATTTATGAATGGTAGGAGATGCTAGAAATTTATGAATGGTAGATGCTAGAAATTTATGAATGGTAGGAGATGCTAGAAATTTATGAATGGTAGGAGATGCTAGAAATTTATGAATGGTAGGAGATGCTAGAAATTTATGAATGGTAGGAGATGCTAGAAATTTATGAATGGTATGAGATGCTAGAAATTTATGAATGGTAGGAGATGCTAGAAATTTATGAATGGTAGGAGATGCTAGAAATTTATGAATGGTAGGAGATGCTAGAAATTTATGAATGGTATGAGATGCTAGAAATTTATGAATGGTATGAGATGCTAGAAATTTATGAATGGTAGGAGATGCTAGAAATTTATGAATGGTAGGAGATGCTAGAAATTTATGAATGGTATGAGATGCTAGAAATTTATGAATGGTAGGAGATGCTAGAAATTTATGAATGGTAGGAGATGCTAGAAATTTATGAATGGTAGGAGATGCTAGAAATTTATGAATGGTAGGAGATGCTAGAAATGTATGAATTGTTGGAGATGCTAGAAATGTATGAATGGTAGGAGATGCTAGAAATGTATGAATGGTAGGAGATGCTAGAAATTTATGAATGGTAGATGCTAGAAGCAAATAAAATGAAAAAAAAAACTATCATAAAATGCAAATGAAAACAGTTTACTATATTAAAAAAATTTTTTCCACAATCTTCATCCGTTATAAACAGAAAAGAAATGACACTTATTCCGATTAGAACAGCTGTACTTTAGATGCCTCTCACTCGATATAGGTTTCATTATTTCTCTTAGCTTTTTCAGTAGAGCAAAATAAGAAACGGATTATATATTGTTTTTATTGGAATCCTTTGAGATGAGTAATTTTGTGTATATATCTATTTGCAGATTGTTATCCTCATCTTCATACTTGTTGTTTCGCCATATTTCGACCAATTCATCCTCAGGCCTTCTTCAGGCGATTAACCTCGGCGGAATAGGAATGCTGAGACTTGTAAGTGTATCCTTAGCAATTACTACCTTCCATAGTTGTCGCCTCATCACATTTTGGCGAATTAATCCTCTGGCTGGCTTTGGATAGGATTGAAATAGCTATCTTCAGACAATGCTTACTTGACTCCATAAAGACTCAACGCCTCTATCCATTGCGCTACGGGCTCTGTAGAAGGCCAAAGGATGAGATGGCCGAAATGAGGCGAAACAACAACTATAAATATGAGGATAACAGACCGCAAATAAATAAATAAGAAACGTATGTTTTAAATTTTGCAATCGTGTTTTTATTCAAACTTTATAATTATCAGTTATAATATTCAATAAATGGCTAAATTAGGCAATTATTGAAAATATTTATCTCTGAAATCCACTTTAAATTAGCTAATGAAAACGCTGGAAATATGTTTAACTATTGGTGAATATTAAAACAATGTGTTAATAAATTAGATCGCCCTTATTTGGCGAAAGAGAATTTTGGATCGTGCGAGACATACTCCTCCAAGGTTCTCCGCATTAATAGCGATATTTGATGGTTGAAATGGCAAACTGAGAATCGGTGGGGGGTACATTGTGGGCTGATAGGAAGATAACTACATTTTGCAGCGTTCAACGGTAAATCCCAATTTTCAAACTGTGATTTATCGCTGAACGCTGCAAGATCAGAATAATCTGAACAATTTTCAAACCAATTTTGTATGAAACTGGATTAAACAATTTACTAATTAAATGGGATATTAGAAAGAGTGAGTTTAAGTCTGTCAAATGGAAGTCTTTACGGCAATTCACGTGAATTACTCTGTCTTTCCGAAGGCTGGTCTCGGAAGTTCACTGTGAAGATACGTAAATCCACTGCTAAATTCCACAAGGACTTATCTAGGTATGTTCTGTAAGAGATTTCTACTTGTGTGTGTGTGTGTGTGTGTGTGTTTTTTTTTTTTTTTTTTTTTTTTTTTGCTTGACTGAAAGGCATATTTAATGTCTGTACTATCGTGAGCGTTTTCCAATAGTCTTGAACGTGTGCGAATCGACAGAATGATATCATAGGGTAAAATGCTATAACGCAATGTCTTTTTAAAAACATTGTTAAACACATTTTACCTGGTTTTTGTGTGTGAGGTTTCTCATGCAAATAATGGAAATACAAATTATAATTTTAAAAGTTGAAGGGGGGCGTGGATCATAAAATTTTCGTTTGTTCACCTTGCTCTCCTTATTTGATCAAATCCGAAATTTTTCCAAAATTTCTATGTGACCCCCCCCCTCCCAATTCCAACTGAATCCTCTCTGTTTTTATTTTACATCTCTTATCTATAAATTCTTTTGAAGCTGCTTTTCCTTTGATGTTACTGTGTCATTAACAGATGTGTTTCTAATTATATCTCGTCTTTGGATTTCTTAAACAATTGACATTATGCAGAGCATGTCTTTGGCACAGGCATACACTTTATTCGTTTGATCACACACTCACACTGATGCACACACACTCGTTTTACTGCACTCACTGACTCACTCATTCGCCCTCCTGCACTCACTCACATGCACACAATCCTGCACACTCACACACACACACACATTCACACACTATTACACACACACATTCACACACTATTACACACACTCCATTACACGCACTCACACACACTGTTGTACACACACTCACACGCACACACCCCTGTACACACACACCCCTGTACACACACACGTACACACTCCTGTACACTCACACACACACTCCTGTACACACACACACACACTCCTATACACACGCTCACACACACTCCTGTACACGCATACTCCTGTAAACACACTCGCACACACTCCTGTACACGCTCACACACACTCCTGTACACACTCCTGTACACACGCTCGCACACACTCCTGTACACACGCTCGCACACACTCCTGTACACACACTCATATACACTCCTGTACACACGCTCGCACACACTCCTGTACACAAACTCATATACACTCCTGTACGCACACTCATATACACTCCTGTACGCAAACTCATATACACTCCTACAAAGATTAAAATAATATAAAGCTAATTTCTCTTACGCTTCATGCCTCTCTCTCTCTCTCTCTCTTTCTTACTCTTCATGCCTTTCTTTCTCCATCTTATTCTTGATGCCTCTCTCTCTAACTCTTGGTGCCTTTCTCTCCCTCTGTCTATCTCTTGGTGCCTCTCTCTCTCTCTCTCTCTCTCTCTCTATCTGACAAACTCTTGGAGCCTCTCTCTCTCGGTCTAACTCTTGTTGCCACTCTCTCTCTCTCTCTCTCTCTCTCTCTCTCTCTGTCTGACTAACTTTGGTGCCTCTCTCTCTCTCTCTCTCTGAATAACTCTTGGTGTCACCCCCTCTCTCTCTCTCTCTGTGTCTGAATAACTCTTGGTTCCTCTCTCTCTCTCTCTCTGTCTGAATAACTTTTGGTGCCTCTCTCTCTCTCTGTCTGAATAACTTTTGGTGCCTCTCTCTCTCTGTCTGAATAACTTTTGGTGCCTCTCTCTCTGTCTGAATAACTCTTGGTGCCTCTATTTCTGTCTGAATAACTCTTGGTGCCTCCCTCTCTCTCTGCCTGAATAACTCTTGGTGCCTCTCTCTCTCTCTCTCTCTCTCTCTGTCTGAATAACTCTTGGTGCCTCTCTCTCTCTCTCTGTCTGAATAACTCTTGGTGCCTCTCTCTCTCTCTCTCTGTCTGAATAACTCTTGGTGCCTCTCTCTCTGTCTGAATAACTCTTTGTGCCTCTCCCTCTCTCTAACTCTTTGTGCCGCTCCCTCTCTCTAACTCTTTGTGCCTCTCCCTCTCTCTACCTCTTGGTGCCCCTCTCTCTGTCTCTCTCTCTCTTTGTCTTATTCTTGGTGCCCCTTGCTCTGTCTCTCTATCTCTCTGTCTTATTCTTGGTGCCCCACTCTCTCTCTCTCTCTCTCTCTCTCTCTATCTGACTTATTCTTGGTGCTTCTCTCTCTCTCTCTCTCTCTCTCTCTCTGCCTCTCTTTTTCTCTCTTTAGCCCTTGGTTTCTTTCTCACTCTCATTTTGTACTTTGCTTTCTGTCTCTATCTCTTTCTCTCCCCCTCTCTGTTCCCCTTTGTTTATTAAGGTATACTAACACTTTTTCATATTTAGTAAATGTTCATTTGTTTAAAACTTGAATTTATCAACATGATTTTTTCATAATTTGATCCGAGAAGCAAGGCGATATGTCCATTCGCAAATGTTCTCTTTATTTTAAGTACACCTAAAGAAGATATACAATATAATCAACTTGATACATCGGTTATTCTTAGACAAGAGGTTAAGCAGCGTTAAATCTGGTCAGTACCAGATGGGTGAACATTTGGGCATATATGTGTGTAGAATGCAAAAACTACAAATACCAAAAAAAATAGTCATCATTTACTTTGATCGACATATACATGTGACTGGAGATCGATTGTGAATTTTATATTCCTTTGAGATTTCCTCCTTGGAACGAAGCCGGTCCACTCCACCTTGGTATAATATAATTTATATTATAACTAGGCGAGGTGAACCGCTTGCAATAAAAAATGTCACTAGTTTACTTTTAAAATTAGTTACTGGAATTATATACTTTGATATTTGGCAGAAATGTATACAGATTGAGTAAGGATTACATTGGATTTAAGTTTTGTGTCTTAATTTTATTTGTGCAATTTTATTACAAGATAAATTATAAGCTGAAATTTTATTACAAGATAAATTATAAGCTGAAATTGATAAAACTGTATTTCTAGTAAAAGTAAAAGTTTACAAACGAAACATTAAGATAAAAACTGGGGAGATGTTTTTCTACTGTTTAGAAGATATATTCGTATCATTTGGATTCATCGTACTTTTGTTATCTTAAGTGTCCTTTTCACAATGGTTTGGTCATACAAACTAAGAATTGAACCAGACACCTTCAGGGGAATATCACTTTTACAACTGATTTTTCCATGTACTCTAACCACTACTTCAATTCCCAGTGTGGCCGACCGAAAGATACATTAGCGAATTATTTAGGACCTCTATCCAATAATGACTGAGAGAACAAGAGCATGCTACCCCCGTGAAGTAAAGGGTTCCGTTCGAAATTCCATTCAAATTCCCGAGTTCGACAGAAACATTTCCGTGTTCAACAAGATACATCTGAAGAAGGTCGGAGATTAGATCGATCGAAACATTGTGAAAATGATACTCAAGATGAGAACAGTAGTCCGAAGAATCCAACTAATACGTATAATCAATCCTCATCCCAAAAATTCAGAAACGTAGGCAAGCCTAAGAATACTTCTCGGGATTACCTAATGACGAAACACACGATCCATTATAACCAATTAATTACATGCGATTCATTGAACACAAGCTGCTATTTCTTGTGGTTCATGTGTTTAACGGCAAATCTAACGTTTTCACTTATTTAAAAGCGAAATATGAATTCGCTTATAAATAATTCATTGCATACGATTAATAGAAAACAAAAGCAAAGTTTGCATACTTTTAGCAATATATATATATATATATATATATATTAAAAAAACTCCTAAATTATTTCAGTTTAATGAAACAACACTTATTAAATCTAAGATTTTGTTTCAAGTATTTATACACACTTAATTCCTTAAGTAGTGCTTAATTATAAAGACAAATAGACCCTTTTTTATTAATGACTAATAATAAAAATCTAAACTCATGGCAGAAAAGCAGCTTAACTTTCATGGTTATAAGTCATATTTATAAGACAGAGTTCATGCTATGCTTATGTTTTAAAGACTATAAAATCGATGAGGATGAGCAGTTTAAAGTTTTATCATATCTATTTTGTTCAATTATGTAAACGGGTGGGTATGCCATGAAATAAGCATAACAAACTAGTCCAAAATAGAAAACATAACTCGGGCGAATTAGTCAAATTTAGTTTTCTAAGTAATGGAAACGATGTATTCGTTATAAACTATACAACAAGTATTTCCTTTTTTAACTAGTCTCCTTCTCTCTCTCTCTCTCTCTCTCTCTCTCTTATATATATATATATATATATATATATATATATATATATAATAACGCACGGGAGTAGTTCCTCTGGGCTATGTTCATCTTCCGTTCTATCTCCATTGGGATCTCCCGACTACTCAGTTGTATCAATTAAGATAAAAACGAAATGAAACAAGTCCTCAGACGTACCTCTCCATCATACGGTATATCGATATACTATGACTGACTGGCATAGCTTTCATACATTTATATCATATCTACTTCTGCGTTCTATGTTTAAAAAAGGATGTGTCCACTATAGTATCAGACCCGACGGAATGCTTAATTGTAGGTATAGACCGTTTCATACCCTCGAAAAATTTTAGCAAAAACCTACAAGCCAACCGTGGTTCTCTCCAGAATTAGCTGCTGCCATTGCGCACAGAAATCACTTTTTCCATTGTTTCCAACATAATAGATGTACTGAGACCAAAGCCGCTTTTAGGGCTGCCAGCAACCTCTGTAAAAGAGTAATAAAGAACCCGAGAGAGTTGTATGCTCAGTCCGTCAAGTCCAAAGTAGCTGAACAGCGGCTTGGTTCCCATCAGTTTTGGCAAATAACGAACATGATCAGGAATTGAAGCGCGTGCTCTATCTCCAATATTATCAATGGGCCGGAGGTCATCTCGTCAGCATCAGACAAAGCCAAACTCTTTGCCAATAACTTTGCAGCTAATTCTACCCTATGCGATCAAGACTGTTAACCCCCAGTATTTCCTCCTGTATCAGAAAACACTCTATGCGATATACAAATATCTGTGCGTGATGCTGCAAAGCTAATCAAAAATCTTGATTCCAGTAAAGCAACTGGCCCTGACGGCATTTCTATTATAGTGCTAAAAATGCTTCAACCAGAACTAGCTCCCATACTTACTATAACGATGTACGATCCTGCACCATTCATAACGTTACCGATGTGGCAGGTGTCCTTTGATCGTATCTTGTCTCGTTACAAGTTGGCCTTACTCACTGTGTTTTCATGGAGGGGTGCTTTTCCTCTCGATCGAATCGTCTTTCTTCCATGTGTAGGGAGTCTCCGGGTACATCAATCACTCCGCTGGTCCTTGCGACTTGCTGAAAAAATCAAGAGTCCTCACCACAACAAACAGAACTCCGGGTTATAACAGTAACAAACTATTGTTTTCATTACTTCATAACAACTACTGTCTAATTCGAGGTGACTGACTATAGCAGTGAACGATGTAAGACCAGACCAGTAAAGTCACAGAGTTCCCATTAACACAGGCTAGTTCCCATCATAACATCAGGCCCTGAAGGGCTCCCCAAATCGGGAGCGCCTGACAAGCCCAGCCGTTCAGCTTGCTGGCTACGACTCCTCTGCTTAGAAAACCTTTTTTCTAAATCTAACCCCTTTTCCCCACCTCTCCTTCAGAGAGTGGTTACAAGCACCTTTCTTTCTTTCTCTTAGAGATTATCTCTACCAGACCTCAACCCCCACCTGCACTGAGGTTTTTACTTATTACCAATTAGGCGTGATTAGTCACCTCAGGTCGATCAATGCCTGGCGGTGACTCCTACTCTTGACCCAATTCTTCATCTCGCTCAGCAGAGATTTTAAAAACAACCTTTCCGTTGTTAACAGATATATAACAGCAAATCAGATAAAATAAATATCATTTGTTTTTTTGCTTTCTGACAAAATCCCATAGACATTTCTGTTTAAACAACATCAAATCATCATCATCATTAGAATTCAGCTGTGCGAATTCCTCTGAATTCGTGTCGACTAGCAAGGTCACTCGGCGTCGCCAGGTCCCCATCGGGTCACATTACAAAGCTGTTTAAGCGTTTTCCTAAGAAAAATTGCTTCCAACACCCTGAAAAACCTCGTCAGCATGCCCTGTATTTAAGAATTCGGGTGATCAGTAATCTCCCTCTCAGTACAAACCTACAAGTCCCCTGTGCGTCATGAGTAAGTTGCTGGAATTTGTGTTAAATGGAGAAGTAGTCAACTACCTCAGCAAATATAAACTTCTTAGTGACATACAATGGTTTCCATTCTGCTAGATCTACAGCAGACATGCCTACACCTATATCTCATAGGATTAGCGAAGCTCTTGATGAAGGCTTCCTTCCTAGAGCAGTTGCTCGTGACATAAAAGCCTTTGATAGAGTATGGTATAAAGGTTTACTTCACAAGATCTCCAGTTACGGTATAGCTACAAATGTCTTCTCCATTATTAAATCATTTCTCTCTGATGGGTTCATAACAGTAATGGTCAGAAATTAGAAGTTTGCAGTATTAATGCTGGAGTTTCTCGGGGGTCCATTCTGAGCCCAACTCTCTTCCTAATCTACATCAATGATCTTCCAAATCACATCCTTAGAGCATTCGTTGACATTTATTTATGCATCTATGGCAGTACATCAACGACCGTAAACGACCAAGTTCTCTCTGATTCTCTCTCCTCTGATCTTGAACATGTGATAAAATGTAGAAAGAAGTGGCTGGTTACTTTTAATGCATCTAAAACCAAACTTCTGTCTTTACATCATCAAGGTTCTGATTCACATATGGCATCAATTGAAATGGGGAGGCTCCATGTTTTGACAAGTTCCTGGACTGGACCAATCTCAAGAAGTTTCACCGGAAGACCAAACCAGGTGCCTTGCAGCCGCTGGCTTGTATGATAGCCAACTGCATCATCCAGACTAAGCAAACGGCCCATTCTGAATACGACATCACATTGTGGTAGGCTATCAATTGCATCAGCATCCACTGCTGAGGGATCGTGAAGCACATCAGTAAAGTGCTCCTGCCATTTTAAAAAAAATATTTTCTGGATCCTTAATGACAACAGAACCATCTTTCGACATCAGAAGAGATATTGAAGAGGTAGGAGGACTAAAGGATTCCTTTGAATTTTTTGTATCAAACATTTTTTTTTAATCTGCTGTTTTCATTTATCTTAGCTCATGTTGCAATGTGGCTTTGACCTCTTTGTATTGTTGCAAATTAGTTGTATGATAAAAATTATCTTCACGAAGTAAAGATTCATAAATTGTTTGTTTATTCATGCGCATTTGATTATTTCAAGATTGTTGTCGTCGAACCAGTTCCTGTTCTTATTCCGTTTGAAGCCAAAAACTTCAGCACCAGCAGAATAAACCTGAGTATTAAATTCACCCATGTGCCATCAAATGCAAGAGTATCAAGCTTTTTCACCATACTCTTTTGAACTTCAGGCAACTTTAATTTGACAAGATCAATACGACTACGCACCTCAACGTCACTATGACGAACTTTCTTACGGATTCGTAGATTAAACTTTTCTTTTCATCATCCTCTGATCAGCGTCACATTCAGCACTGCGCATAACACCAAAGGTATATGCATCTCAAAGGTCGCGTTACCGAGTTATAATGAAGTTAATAAGGTGATCATGCCTTGAATGTGGATGTGTCCAAGTAGCTTTGCACTTCAGTTTACGGTGAAAAAACGTGTTACAGATAGACATTCTGAACAAAGCTCTACTAACTTTAGGCCATTAACATTTATGATATTCTAGCGGCCAAGAGCACTCCAGATTTCAGAGTCTATCGCCACACGGGTATTGAAATCACCAGGAATAACAAATTTTTCATTAATTGGTGTAGATGCAAAACGGAGCGCAGAGACTCGTAGAAACACAATATGTCATTTTCATTTGCTTGAATGGTTGGTTCATAGACTGAAAGATTAGTGATTAATTTGCTGTGTGAGAGAGGAACACGAAGTTTCATGATGCGATCTCAGATACTGGAAGAAAATTTCACAGTATACACCAAGGATGTTTTAACTGCAAAACTGACTCCACCATTTCTACGGATACCCTTCGGTTTACCAATCCAGACGGGAATGTAGCCTGATGCTATCTCTGCCAATTCATCTCCCAAGAGACGGGTTTCCGATAGAGCAGCAATAGTCTCCGTAGTTCTGCAGTGACAAGCGCTGCCCTGCGCTCTGCACGGTTAGATGACCTTTTATTAATAAGAGTACGCACATTCAAACAATATAAATTGAGTTTTACTCCTTTTTCAAGATGAATCTTTGTTTTTTCCTGCTTACATGAACCACCATTAGCTGTAGGAGACTAACCAGTGACAGTATGACAGACAATTTTGCGTGCATCTTTTTTAGCACATTTTCAAGACACTGGATGAGCAGTGGTCTCCCTAAATAGAGCTGTTCAGTCATAGGACCCCTCCGTAGTTGGCCTGTCATGTGAAGGCACAACAGCGATGTTAAGATAGGGTTCCTGTCACCTCTGTGAAGATTTATGACTACGTACTTCACACTGGTCAGGTCTGTACACGTTGCAACTCTTCCATCGCCATAGGACTTGCAGAAGAAATGAACGATAGATAAAAGATGCAAAGATATAAACGGAGAGATCTCAAGCAACATCTGTACACTATTGTATTCAAGTGACAAGCGATTGTACAACGAGTGCCACTCTCTAAGCCTCCGCAACAATAACGCAATGACGAGCCATTGCAAAATGACCAGTAATTGCTTTGGTCGCAGATTTTTCGTAAAAGTTGTCCTCTCCTAGAAGGATTTCCTACATCACGGCTTGCAGGAGCTCCATCTACCCTCCTAATGTCATTTACCCATGACTGGGACTAAGGTAACTGAACACCAGAGCATAGTCTACGCGCCGGTGGGTCATGAATGCTGCTGTCAAAAGGACCTAAGCTCCTCTGGAGATTTCTGTCAGAGTTACTTCACCCTTAACCTGTGGTTCAAAAACCTTATACCACAAAATAGTGGGGGTCCAATTTTCTGGCGCCGAACACTCTCCATTCACCGGAGCCCCGTTAGCATAGCAGAACTCACAACACAGAAGTAGAGATACATCATTGAATTCCTGGCAAAAGTGCATTGAAAATTGTGGTGACTATGTAGAAAAATAAATTTTGGAGCACAAAAGTGAATCGTTTTAATGGTACCACTCCTGTATTCGTAGCTCTTCAACATTTTGGGTTAAAAATATGCAGTTTTACTTTGGGAAAACCTTTGTAGGCCCTTTTCTGATTTTTTTTAGAAGTGATATTCTAATATTTATTCCTCCTTTCTTGCTGAGGATAGTACAGATATTATATATACTTTATTCATGCAAGTAAATCCCAATTTAGTTGTTTGCGTTTATTTGTTTCTTTATTTCTAGTTATCTCTCTTGGCTTATTCTATCGACAATATGTCGGTGACTAAACTAGGAAACACAACTGTCGACACAAAATATTTTTTGTTCAAATACTGTCTAACTAATACGCGCTTTTGCTTGCAAGGGAATAATTGGGTAGATCTTTACATTTTTTAATTTGTTTTTTTTTTAGGGAGGGGGGCTATGTTTTCAAATTTTTGTCTCAATTTTTCTCGGCATATACTGAATATTTCTTAATAAAACCGTTAAAGAATATGTTCCTTACTTCATTCAACACACTTTTGTTTATAGACGATTTAAAAATTACTTAGGATTTATTTTACGCTATGTATATTTTATTGCACTTTAAAAAATAGTTGAATAAATAGTATATATATATATATATATATATATATATATATATATATATATATATATAAAATCATTAATTGCTATATAATAGCTAAATTTATTTTAAGTGAACAAAACGTAGACGTCATTAAATAAATCCGAGGTAATTTTTAGATTCAATTTAATTTTTTTTTTATATTTTTACTTTGTAAAGTTTATAAAAGTGCACTTTGAAAATTCATTAATTTGAAATTAAATCTTGTACCTTAATTTTTAAAGTTTTTTTTTTAAAAAAACATTGTGTTTAACCGCGTTTACGCCTTGCAAAACGTACTTTTGTTTACTTGTAACATTTTAGAGTTCGGTTTTTCAAGGAGTTATCTATAATATAAATCTTACCTGTCTGTTTCAATGTATGTATGTACGGCATAATCACGTTGACATACCGGTTCAGATCACAGAAGTTAAGGAACGTTGAGCCTGGCTAGTCCCAGAGAGGTTACCATTTAGGAATTCTAGGCGCTGTACGTGCTTTCTGCTTATCTCGGCATTGTTTCCAGTTGTCCTGAACCTCCATTTGCCGCTGATACTCAACAATGTCGACTCAGAAGAGGTGTGGTTGGAGATTGCGCAACTCTTACCACAAAAATTTTAGGCGCAGGCATCCTTACAGTGGGTATCCATAGTCCATCAAGACTGAAAGAAGCCTGTATGTATGTATGGCTACCTAAAACCTTCGACAACGGTGACAGATTTTCACGCGATCGGTATCGTCTTGAAGCTCGGCCCTTCAGACGACAAATATCGAAGAATTGGTTACAAACATTAATACCTTTACCCTCAACTGGTCACTTTTCTACAAGGAAGAGTCGCTCTTTTCGCCGATATTTTCGAATGTCATCACCTCTTTTCGATCGACTAGACTTAATTTAAGCCTTCGACACTTCCGGTTTGGCGATGGACGCAACGGCAAAGACGTCACGTTTTTTATGTTCTTTTCTTCCTTCGCGGTACGGGTTCGAGCCAGTCTGCCTTCTACCACTTTTTCTTTTTATTGCGCCGGGAACCAAGGCCAGTAAAATATATTTCATTTTTTAAAATTAAATAATTACAAAATCAATTGTTTCACAAAAGTGGATGCTTGGATGTCTGGGATATTGAAATGCGAAAGAAATACGAAACTGTATATAAGACTCGGCGTTTTCTCTATAAATAAAACATGTCTGCGTGAAAATACTTAACCGATAAACTCTTAAGCCACTGAAATTAACAGGAAATAATAACACCAACGATACTTTATATCGAGTAAAATTTTTATTTGGACGGATGAATAACACGTACATAAATATGTGGGAAGGTTGGAATGGAAAATGTTCATTTCAACTTGCCGACATGCATCTATTTATTTTACGCATATATATATATATATATATATATATATATATATATATATAATATATATATATATATATAATATATTAGGCACCGCCAAAACTGGGGGGGGCAGGTAAGTACTTTTTGACGGACCGTCTTTTTAAAAATCTACCAAAAATCAGGTAATTATCCGATCAATACGAAATTTTCAGCGATTATTAAGAGAAAAATGAACTTTATAACAGTGTACTATTTTTCATAAACGATATTTATATATATTTTTTTTACTTAACCCCCCCCCCTTGTTTTGAGGTGGTACAAATATGCTTAAAATAATCATCTGAAACTGAACACAACATATTGTGTTGTTGTAAGGGACAGAAATATAGATATAAAAAAAAATTGTTTGCATACCTTATTTTGACGTCTGAATATCAGAACTTCGATTGTGTTTAATTATCCCGCTTTTGAGTTTTGAAGTGTGAAATTCGGTGAATATGTTAAGTAAAATGATTAATTTAAGTTAAGCAAAACAAACAAATTTTTTTTTAATATTTATACGAAAAAAGCCATTTTAAAATCTTTGATAAATAAATTAACAATTTTTTTTTTAGCGAGCCGAATAATGCATGACCATTATTAAGCAGGGTATGCTTTGAAGAATCTCTACAAAAAAAAAATCGATAAATATTGTGCCCTTTGTGCTAAAAATAGCATCATTTTTTCGATCCCGTTTGAAAACGTTTGCCGCCTTTCGACTACGGTGGACCAAACGCGCTGAAATATTTTTTTTTATTCTGCTTTAAATTGCCCCCCTCCCCATTTTGGAGAGCCTGGCCCCCACACACATACACATTAAAAACCAAACTCATACAAATGGTCACCCATCTGGTACTGGCCAGCCTCAGCGTTAATAATACATTGAAATTTTCGTTACTGAAAAATAAGTTTTTTTGGCCTGTTTGGTCTTCCATAATTTGCTTTTTATCGAATATAAACGTAAACAGTGTCGATCTAGACTCTACATCGACGCGAAGTAACTGATTGCCTATATGAATAAGTGGAATTATTTGAAATCCAGGTACTTATATTATAATATTTTTGCATATTCTCATAGAAAATCATCCTAAATCTTAGTTAGACAACAAATAAATAAATGAATTATTTCCAAAACCTTTTTTAAAAAATATTTATGTAAGTTTTTTGTGCAAGACAAAAAATGTCAATTGTTAACTTTTTGGGAAAATTTAACATTTAAAATTTAATTAAAAATAGTAGAAAAAGTTTTACATTATTCTGTTTTCTATATGATAAAATTCAGGGTTTTATCTTTCTGGGAAAAAAAAGTTACTCAGAAATAATGGATTTTAATAAATGTAATTTCGTTTTAAAAAACAACAACAACTTGATTTTTCGGCCATTTTTTGGCGGTGCCTAATATATATATATATATATATATATATATATATATATATATATATATATATATATATATATGCAATTTGCTCTGTAATAATGAATACGAAATCTGCATGAATTTAAATATATTTAAGCGCATTTTACAACCGGCCAAGTCCGTTCCTGCCCCGTGAGTCTTAAATTAACTTTTGTCGAGAAACCCCAAGAATTTTATTCTAAAGCAAATACTTTTATTTATACATATCTCTATTTAAATCATTTTTATATAAGTTACCAACATACACATTTTCATCGAACCTAATCCAATTAAACATGTCATTTAGGAAATAAGCCTATAACACTAGCATATTTACTCATTTATTGTGTTTTCTTCAAATTTCAAACATAATATAAATTGCTTTTAACCGGTAGCAGCTTTCATGCCCACTACTTCCCGCATGTAATACTGTTCTAGATTTAAATATTTGCTGATTTTACAATATTTTTTAATTAACTATTATTTTTATTTTATTTTTCAGTATATAAATAACGTTACATTATAGTATAGAATACTTATGCCATTGGTTTTACTAAGAAAACATGTTTAAATAGCACAATGTAGTTCTATATACGTAAATACACCAATCAATCGTAATCTATCTATATATCTATAAAAGTGAAAATATCTACCTGTGAGTGTGCTTGTGTACATTTCCGTACCAAATAACTATGTCAATTTTCGATTTAAGGACTCTAAATTTGACATAAGGGGTATTGAGATTTGGGAAAATCTTTTTAATCGGTTTTCGGCCAGAAATTTGGCTGTAAAGGGGTCAAAGTGCAACGATTTGACCTTTTGAATTTTGGGGTCTAAACACTTGTAATTATAGATGTAGATTACTTGGACACGGATCAAACATTTAATTTGATTGGAGCCCAAAATAACACATGTTAAGGGGTCAAAATTTAAAAAAAAAATTGACCTCTGCGATCTCTACCAAATTACTCAGCCAATTTTTGATCTAAACATTTGAAATTTTACATAAAGTGTATTCAGGCATAGGGCAAGCTTTATTATATATATATATATATATATATATATATATATATATATATATATATATATGCGCATAAAGTTATGAACAGTTCCTGCTAGTTGTTTAAAATTACAGAAAATTGTTTGCTTTGAATATTTAAAAGAAAACACAATCTCTGATCATGATCGTTGTAATGTTATTGCTTTACTGTTTCCAGCTAGAATTTTCGTTGTCGAAGAGAGGCATGGTCCATTTCGATCGTAGACATGCACTCTCTCCAGCATTTGTCTTTTTTGTAAATGAGTGTGCGACGAGGGGGGTATTGCTGATAGCTTAAGCAAACCTACGGAGAAATGCTTATAAATCCGTTCAAGCATATTCTTGTACAAGTTAATGCGAAGCTGGCATTCCCCACCTACTGGCCTTGTGTCAAATCTTTCTGCAGGTGGAAGCAAGTGAAGAAAGACTGTTCCAATTGTTTTTTTATGAAGTTTTTCTGTTTGTTTTTTTCCCCATCACTGACAAAACTGGTTACTTAACAATTGTCATGGGTCAATTAAACCATTGGTAAGCTAGCGAGTTGTGTCAATTCTGGCGTGGGCCGCTACGTAGATGTCGTCTCTTTTGTTGCCTCTGGCGCCGAAATGGTTAACGCTGCATCACTGCCGGCCTATTTCTTTCTGTTTTCTTTTTTCTCTATTTAAAGTTATATTCGTCAATGCGGTCTGTTCCACGTGAAGTGCTGGAATCTAGTTACCCATTTTGATTTAGCGCATTGCCTCTCGTCCGACATGAGACAAAGGAACGTCATAACGCAGGGTGAAACGGAGGGAGAGAGAAGGTAAAAAAGAAATACTAATAAGTACTACAATAGAAGTTACTTAGCTTTTAAATCGACCATGCAGAATGAAAAGCCGGTAGATAAGCCGAAACAGGGGGAGGTAAGTCATGCTGGTAATTAGGCAGGCGACAACAATGTTAAGGAGCTGCTTGATTGATGAGACCTGGGATAAAGAGGAGGGCTGTAAACAAGGTGCTCTTCAGTAATAATAAATGCAGGAACGCATACATATTCATTAAGAAAAGTTTAGACTACCCTACATAAATAATATTATGACGTTGCCCGGGAGTATTCGCGTTTATTAGTGATGGGCCGATTCCAATATTTTTTTCCGGATTCCGATCCGATTTCCGAATTTGATTTTAAATTTAAAGATCCTATACAATTACTGATTCGAATTATTTTTAAATCGATAAGAATTTTGCCATAGAGTTGTTGTTTTTATTTGTGTG
This sequence comes from Euprymna scolopes, assembly GCF_053919585.1. Lineage (NCBI taxonomy): Eukaryota > Metazoa > Mollusca > Cephalopoda > Sepiida > Sepiolidae > Euprymna > Euprymna scolopes. The sequence goes on along the minus strand of NC_136484.1, from coordinate 65,286,449 downwards.
TGTGTGTGTGTGTGTGTGTGTGTGTGTTTTCTTGGTGAGAGGGGGGGATTACCGTAAATACCTGAGTAATATGTACATACATTTTTGGAAACATAAAAATACGCTTGTGGGTGGAAGGTATCAATACATTTTAAGTTTAATGGTAGTTTAAAATATACATTTATTATTTTAATAGTATTTCACTATTATTTTCTAAGTAATGAAAAATTAAGTTTTAACCATTAAAAGAATCATTTATTTGGCATCGGGGAAAAAGGCAACAAATTTTCCAATTCCGATATCCACAAAAGTTGCGATTAATCATCTCAACACTAGTATTTACATGATTATTGGGCAACAAAATGTTTCTTTTTTCATTGCATCTGTTATAGGTCTTTGCGTAACTAGTCATTTTTACTCTTAAATAAAAATATGAAAATAAGTCAGTTTAATTTTTTAATACTATACTGAAATATCTTAGATTTGTATCTTTTCCACCAAAATAAAACAAGCGCGTATCTAGTATGCACTTCGTTAATAGTACTAGAGCACACCCTCTGTCCATAATGATGGAAAAATATGCTCCGCCAGTATTCGCTATTTATTTAGATATATTATGAAGATATCCATATCAAATCATAGAATTATGTCAATAATTTGATTCATATGTAAATTGCCGACATGTTTCTATTTATTTTACGCATATATATATATATATATATATATATATATATATATATATATGTAAAAATATTTTTAACTGATGACCTAAAAAGATTTAACTCACTATTGACTTTCTTATTATAGCGTAGAATTTCTTTCCAAATTCATTTCAGGCGGTGATATAAGTTTGGAAGTGGGATTGAGAAGCCAATGCCGTCCGAGGAAAGGTACTCTTACCTGCAAAAAGTGCCTGGGCCGCCTGTCGGCATTCCTGGTAAGAACATTAGCAATAAACTTACCCTTCTTCAAAGAGACAAAGTAAAGCCTTGGAGGGTGGACTTCCTAGAATTGCATAGAACTAACATCCCGCTGCAAAATCAACAGGGACCAGATCATTATAGAAATAGTCTAATCTCTCTTGATTTTGGGGGCCGAGAATAAAAGTCCCCAGTTATGTCCATTTTACATGCTGCTATGTGTTGATCGACTTTTAGAAATTTATTTCTAAATGAACCTATCTCTGACCAAGTCTTTAGTTGTCCCAAGTCCATACTTAATTGCTCTACATTTTCTAACCCAACAGCTCTCATCCACTGTCTCAATATGATAATACCATTGAAGTATCCTGTTCTATATAAATCTCTCTATACTGTCTAGCTTGTATTTAAGTTTTACATTAAACTTCAAAATTTCTCTCTATACAACACATCAATATATTTTTTTCACATCAAAGTTCTCGTGTCTCCAATGCCTTATGCCCCAAACTGGTTATCTTTATTTACCTATAATTCCACTCCACTTCTTGTGTAGCTAATGCTTGCAGATATTACAAAGGAAGTTCCACTCGACTCTCTACACACTAAGCAGGGGAACGTTCCTTTCTTTGAAAGCTTTCCAACACTGCAATCACTAACCATCAGTTTAATTTTGATGACATTCACTCACAAACATACAACCATTTAATTAAGTAGATAGATTGCGTCCATCAGCCACATTCTTTCTTCAAACATAATAAATACATTGCAGAATTTGTCCTATTCTGAAATATTATAGATATCAAGTACTTGTTAGAAATGAAAAATATGCCATTAATATTAAACTAGCGAGACCTGTGGAAATTCCACAGCAGCATTTTTCATATGTAACATATTGTTGCTGGGCATGCTGTGAGCGTTCTATTCAGCATGAATGAAGGCACAATCATATTCTAGTTTTTTTTTTATTAAATTAAAACTGTACTGCCCCCTTACTAAAATAATAACTTTGATATATTTCATGAGCTGATTATTTCATTACAAACACACCGGTCAATTAACACATATTTTATAATTTTTCATAATTATTGAATATGTTACTATGTTCGACAATAATTTTGCATAATTTCAACCCACATTATCGCGTCTTCCTTTTACTAAAATATTAAATTTGATATATTGTATCGAATGATTATTTTATTAAAAAAACACAACTATTAATTAACTCACATTTCATCATTTTTATTTTTAATAATTCTTGGATATAGTACTAATTTTGACGATAATTTTTCATCATTTAAAGTCACCATATCACACACCTTACTAAAATAATAACTCTGATATATTTTCTAGGCTGATTATTTCATTACAAACATATACATCAATCAATTCACATTTCATCATTTTTCGTAATTCTTGGATATGTTACTAATTTCGACAATATTTTTTTATAATTAAAACCAACCTTACTAAAATAGTAACTTTGATACATTTGCTGGGCTGATTATTTCATTACACACACACTAATCAATTAACCTCCATTTCATCATTTTTTATAATTCTTGGGTATGTTACTAATTTCGACAATCATTTTTCATAATTTATACCCACATTATCGCCCTCTCTTAATAAAATAATAACTTTGAAATATTGTCTGGGCTTATTATTTTATTACAAACACACTAATGCATGAAATCACATTTAATCACTTTTCATAATTCTTGGATATGTTACTTATTTCGACAATCATTTTTCATAATTTTAATCCACATTTTCGCCCTTCCCTCTTTACTAAATAATAACTTTGATATATTATCTGGGATTATTATTTTATTTCAAACACACCAAACAATTAACTAATATTTCGTCATTATTCATAATTCTTGGATATGTTACTTATGTCGAAAATCATTTTTCATCATTTTAACCCACATCATCGCCCCACTTACTCAAATAATATCTTTGATATATTGTCTGGTCTGATTATTTCATTGCAAACATACTAATGCATTAAATAACATTATCATTTTTCATAATTCTTGGATATGTTACTAATTTTGACAATTATTTTTCATAATTTGAACCATTCTTATCGCCCTCTCTTACTTACACAATTACTTTGATATATTTCCTGGGCAGATTATTTTATTATAAACACACACGCGATTAACTCATATTTAATCTTTGTTCATAATTCTGGATATGTTACTAATTTCGACAATATTTTTATAATTAAAAACCCACATTATGCCTCTCACTCCTACTTATATAATGTATTTGATATATTGTCTGGGCTTATTATATCATTACACACACACACACAAATCAAGTAACTCACATTTTATCATTTTTCATAATTCTTGGATATGTTACTAATTTCGACAATTTTCATAACTTTAACCCACTATATCGCCCCCCCTTACTTAAATAATAACTTCGATATATTGCCTGGGCTGATTATTTCATTACAAACAAATAAATGCTGGGTATTCTCATAGTATATATGTTTCACCTATTTTATCAAATCCCGGGTGACGCCGCATATTCTGCTAATATATATCGTTCACCGATCTCATTCGATCCCGAGCGACGCTGGGTATTTTGCTACTATATGTTTTCCACCTATCTCATTCAATACTGGGCGACGCTTTCTTATAGTATATATTTGCACATCTCATTCAATCCCTGGACTGACTTCATGTCCGCCACCCAACTGTTGAAAATATACATTAAATAAAGTAATGTTTTAATCGTAAACTGTTTCACCCATTTCCGGGACTGACTTTATATCCCCCCAACCCACTGCTAAAAATATACATGAAATGATGTAATGTCTAAATAGTACACTGTTTCACCCATTTCCGGGACCGACTTTATATCCCAAACCCACTGCTAAAAATATATATGAAATAATGTAATGTATAAATCGTAAACTTTTTCAGCAAGTTCCGGGACCGACTTCTTATCTCCCATCCTACTGTTAAAAATATACATTAAATAAAGTAATGTCCAAGACGTAAATGGTTGCAGCCATTTCCGGAACCGACTTCGTATTTCCCACCCCAATGTTAAAAATATACATTAAATAAAGCAATGTGTAATGCGCAAACGGGTTCACCCATTGTCGGGACTGGTTTAATATCCCCCACCCCACTGTTAAAAATATACATGAAATAAAGTAATGTTTAAATCGTAAACGGTTTGAGTAATTTCCGGGACTGACTTCATATACCGTAACCCACTACTTAAAATATACTTGATATAAAGTAATGTTTAAATCATAAACTGTTTCAGCAGCTTTTCGAAAGTAATACATAAAAACATTAATACTGTTAGGGTAACCATTGCTTCAACATGAATGTCTGAGCGTACTATCAGTTTCAGCATTCCAGTGACTTAAATCCCTATATTTTTTGGTCTTGGTTAATGGAGGAGAAATCCTTCGTTACTGATACAATTCTTATTTTTGTTATTGACCAGAGAGCCCCTTTTGGGGAGCTGGTTTCCCCCAAAATTTTTAACCGACCTCATGTCCAATTCCGCCCTTATGGGGAGGCAAGTAAACAAAAAAAATAATCAGAACGGATATTTTTCACGGCATTTTATAATTAATCAGGAGTAACACTTCCTGGGCATTTTGTAATTAAACCAGAAATAACTTTTTCCAGTTACTTTTTTAATATTAAAACTTTGTTATATTAAACATAGTACCTATTCACAATGCGTCCCCACGGCACAGATTTAGACACCAGGGTCGTTTTTTTAACGTGGAGAAAAATTGTCTTAGTTGTAAAGGATTTGTCTTCCACTGAGAGAGAAGAAATCGAAATGTAGCACCTGAAGAACAGATGGTATTTATTTGCTCCCCCACTGAGCAAATTAGGCACAAGGCCGTTTTTAATGTGAGGTAAAAACCAGCTCCCCTAAAAGTAGGCAAAAAGGGGGCACTCTGGTTACCAAAAATAATAATTGTCCCAGTATAGAGGGTTTCCCCTCCATTGACTGGTACAAATTATCTTAAGTGTAGTATCTGCCGGAACAGATACTACACTTTGATCTTAGCTAAAAGGCCAATAAAGTCAAATCATTTTTATTAGCTTTGCCTCAACAGCGACACCAATTTTTTCTTTTCAAGTTTTGGAATATTCCACTTTCCTTTTTTAGGGATGCACAGCATGATAACGGACGGAGCGATAAGCGTAATAATATAATGATATTAATAATAATGATAACGATTATATTATTAAATAAGTAACAATTTATTTGCGGACTGTTATCCTCATCTTCATAGTTGTTGTTTCACGGCGTTTCGGCCCATTGTTCTTCTGGCTTTCGTCAGGTGGTTAACCCCCAACGGGATAGGAATGCTGAGTCTCTTAACTGTTTCCTCAGTAATTACTGCCTTCCATAGTTGTTGTAGTTTTAGCCAAATAAGACTCTGGGCGGCTTTTGGGCAGGATTGAAACCGCTATTTCAGACAATGCTCACCTGGAACCGTAGAGATTCAACGTCTCTCTCCACTGCGCCACGAACCCCGAAAGCAAGAGTTGGCTGAAACTTTATGAACCCACAACTATGAGGATAACAGTCCGCAAATAAATTAATAAAGAAACTCTTTATCTTAAAAAAGATTCTAATAATAAAATAGTGAATGTAGTATATACCTTGTGGTCTTCAGTCTGAAATTCTACCAATTTTTTTTTTATATATATATACATAAATAGAGCTTAAAACATAATCATGATAAAATAAGTAGTTTGACGTGATGTAATGCTTGATTTAATATAATAAATGGGCCCTGATCACGAGCTCCATAAGAATGTTTGGTCATACCTTTTTCTGCTGACGTCAGTGTTTAGTTCTAGTTAGTGCTAAGCAATGATTCTAAGGGAACAATTATGAGCTACATATGTATGTTTATTTTTGTCCTAAATTGCTTCATCTTTCATCTAGTAACTGCTTGGTGTTTAAAAATGATACCGATGATATTGTTTATATCGTTTCCAAGCTGGAAGGCTCATAGAGATTGCGAAATTAAAGCTATATAAAAAATAAATAAACAAAACTCAGCTTCAAGATGGATGAAAAATATGTTTCATTTTGAGATGAGGAATGATTATTTGGATTCTTCGGACTGTTTTCATTCTGAGTGTTATTTTTGCAACATTACGGTTGATGGAACCTGGGGCCTTCTTTTAAGGTGTGTCTTGTCGAACTCTGGAATGTGCACGATATTTCGAATGGAACCCTTTAGTTAATCAACCGAGGTAGCATGTTTTCGTTCCGTCAGCCATGTCTTAAATAATTCGCAATTGTATTTTGAGTGCTGCCTGAATTAAAGATTGAACCCTCAACTTCCAAAAGAGGAACTTATAACTGAATTTTACCAAGTACTTTATCTACTACATCATGTAAGGAGGTTCACCTTGAGAAGGTCGATAGTTACATGGACCGAAATGTTGTGAAGATAAGACTGAAGATTAGAGCAGTAGTCCGAAGAATTCAAATAATACAAACGAACACTTCCTTTTCTTTAAAGTATTTGGTATTTTCATTTGAAAAAAAAAAAAAAAAAAAAAAAAATCAGAAAAACAAGTCTCAAAAAAAAAAAAAAAAAGTTGTAAAAGAAATGAACAAAGTTTGTGTTTTCAGATGATGTATTTATTTAAGCAGTACATCGTTAAGAATGTCAATGAATTTGAAGGCAACAAATTTGTCGTCAAATTACAAATGGTAGTTCAGTACTGATATTTTTTTTTCTTTGAGGGGGTGGAGTGAATTTATTTAGGAAGGGTATTTTTTTTTCTGAGATAAAAAAAAAGTTCCTCTTAGAACGACTATTGTTTTTTTGTCTTTTTTTTTCAGAGTATTAACAGTCTTTTTTTATTGTTTTTCTTTTTTTTTTTAATATGCACATGCATTGTAATTCAGTAATAAATAAAAATTTTTTTAATATAAAATGGCAATATTCTGTATGAAACAGGTCATGGGTGGGGTGGGGAGGAAAAAAAATTAAAGAGAAATTTTTGTCCACAAAAGAATAAAACAAAAACCATCACCTTCATTAAAGATGGCGGAACATGTGACTATACGCATGTATATAGTTGTATGTCATATACGCATAAGCCTGTGCTTTCCTTTTTTTTTTATTTATATATTTTTATTATCATATACACGCGCGTGCATACTTGTTAGCCTTTTTTTATCTAAAAAAAAAAAAAAAAAAAAAACTGGCTCAGTTGTGAATTTTTAAAACTTTCTTGATCAAATTATGGATGGAATATCAAGTCCAATTAAAAACTAAGCAAAGGTATGATTGCCCCCACTTTTTTTAATATTAAAGGGTCACAGGTAACCATGACAAAGAAGAACCTGATACGTTTAAGAGATTATTGTCTTACAGAGGTGTGAACGATAACCCCAAACAAACAAGCACCCATCATTTATGATATGATAACAGTATGGACTTCTTTTGCCACCAAGAAAATATTTTAGTCCTTGAATTAGCTTCTTTTTTTTGTTTTTTCTATTTTGATGAAAGGAAAGAAAAAAAAACAGTTTAATTTCTACATTATTATTATTCAATAGTTATTTACATATATAATATAATATAATCAATCTTCAATATTAGGAAGGAAGCTGGATTCAGAGGTGTATCGCCTTCTGTAAGTTTAAAGAGATATGGAACTGGATTCCAGATCAGAGATTAATTTTTAATTCTTCAGTGAACGAACTGTTCTTTCAAACATTATCAAATTCTTGTTGCATTTATTTTTATTATTTTTAAATAAGCAATTTTGTTCTTCGTCTTATTTGTCTGTGTGTAATGTCACCTTTAATTTACTCCTCGCAATCCTCCGTGTCTTTTTGTCATGTTTCCTCAGGTCGCATATTGAGAGGATGGGAGCAAAGTTTTGTCAGGTCTTTAAAAGGAAAAAAAAAAAGCACTTTTTTTTTTATTATACAACCAAAAGATAGTCACTGATCCATAACTATACAGTCTTTTAATACATGGCCACTAATAAGTTTTCATATAATAACATCTTAGCCCCACAGTATCATTTATTGTAACGATACTGCAGCTGTCGTGGTTTTATTTTAATTTTTATTTATTTATTTTTTTTTTTTTGCAATTTGTTCTTTTCACAACCCCGCCCCACCTTCCAAACACTCAAAGTCAGGTTGGGAAATTCTTATTTTCTGAAAAGAATACTTTAACAAAATCATAATTTAAATTTTTTTTCTCAGATTAACCATTTTGGGCTGAAAATGCAATTGCAGGTTTCAGGCGTGTAGAGTCCAAGAGCTTCTGGCTATGCCCACAATTGGGCAACCACTGTATTTGCGTACCCAGCATTAACACCCATCACATTATCCATTAGAGACGCCATCATTCTCTTACAATCTGAGTCTCTGAATTCTTCTGTAATCGGGTAGTGCTGTATTTTATACATGCCATTAACATCCGTCATGAATAAAACAGAGTCTCAAAAGTCACTGAACATCGTTGAACAGTCATTTAACAATTGATATCGTTTTAGGACTTTTAGGTTTAAGAGACTAAAATAAGGTTTCCAACAAAAGAAATATTTTACTTAATGCCTATATGCTGAAGGACAAAAACGGCTGGTGAGATGAGAGAGAGGCAAAGTTAGACAAGTTTCGTGTTGGTTTTGAATAGTTTTTCATTTAAACCAAATTTATTTTTGATGAGGTGAGGAAGTGCACGAGTTTAAAAAAAAAAATTTTTTTTTTGGCTCACATGGGAAATAAACAAAAATAATGAGATGGAAATGTAATATGATGTTAAAAACAAACTGTTACAGAGATCTAGCAGATAGTCTTGCGTTGTCCAAGAAATACTTTAGATTAATTAAAAAAACAAATCTTTCTCCTTAAAAAAGGATAAACTTAAAAATAATGCTAACTTTTAGCAATAGTTATTACCAACAGAAAATAATTTTCTTTATTGTTTGCACTTTTTCACTTAAATTGGCTTAACATCTTTTTTATTGACTCTAAAAAAGTTTTTTGGAAGATATTAACAGACAGATCTCATGTAGGCCTTCAGAATCTAACAGGTAGATATCCCTCCCCTCATTCTTTTCGTGGGTTGAGCACTGTTGGAAGTGAAATCACCGACTGTCTTTAGCAACAATGCAAAGTTCTTCAGAAGAATCTGAGAACTTTTCTGGCTGCTTATAATGTATTTATAAACAGTAAGATTTCAGTGCAGTGCATAAATACGACCGGGTTTCAATCTCAACTCAAAGTACTTGCATGTTTAGCCATAGTGAAGAGCAGTGAAACACTGGATAACACATTCACATACGCACATGAGGGAAAACTAATTCACTAACGATCCCATTTTTTGTAGATCTTTATGAATAATCTAAGAAGGAAATGAACTAATGAGAAATGTATTGTAGATGAATCTGGCAGAACAGGAGAAAGCTTGTTCTTTCAAAAACAAAAAAAAAGGTAGGGGCAGTTAAAAAGAAAAAAATGTAAAATGACATTTTTTTTAAAATTAAGTGATAAATGAAGTTTTAAATTGTTCATTCATAAAAAAAATACATTTAAACTATCTACAAATATTACATAGAAATTAACTGATTAATACATTATCAATAATATAGCATCAACTGGCTGTAATCAAGAACCAGTGTTGTCATTATCTTGAGTTATTATACAGAAATGTCCACTTCGGATATTAAATGGAAGAGAACACCAGATTGGAAAAAAAATATTAATAATCAATGGTGCTGGTCAAAAAAAAAAAAAAATGAGGGTTTGGTAGAAGCCACACGCGTGGATAGACACCCACTTAAAGAACACAAGAACAAATACAAGTTGACATGAATGTCCAATACATGAATTGATACTGAGTTTTTCCCTCTCTAGCACCACTACAATTCAAATATAAAGATGAGATGAAACTGTATTTTTTTCTGTGTTGTCTTTCATTCAGTCTTTTGAGATTTCTTTTATTTATATGTTCGTGTGATAAGGAGGCGGGGTGGGGAAAGCATGGCCCATTATTTATTTTTTTTCTCTTTTTGATGGCCTCACAGAAATGTCAATACGGACAGGTATCTTTCTCAGAGATAGATGTGTTGCTCGATAGATGGGTAAGCTCGGAGACCAATGGACAAATATATATAACATATATATGTATCCTGTATAGTTAGGCTAGGAAACGGAGGCAGCAACTTCGCCTAGTTGGAGATTCGAACTGTTACTGCCGGCTGTACTGTAGGAAGCATCCAGACTGTTGTCAGACATGATGTCATTGATATCGCTGGCATCACCATCTTCACTGTTAGTGTCTTCGAGTTTGGTTTTCACTGGGAAGTCTCTATCATTGTCAGGTTGACCAGAGCTGCTGGAACCAATCAACTGGTTAGCATCAAATGGAGAAGACATATTTTCATTGCCTGGGTAGAAAAAAAAAAAATGTAATTCATTAATAAACGATAAAAAAAAACAAATTTAACAAAAATGTAAAGATATCTTTCTAAAGCGATGCATATACAAGATTTACTTAAACTTGTGAATTTTAGAAACGCAGCTGATAGGCCTAATCGATCAACACATCGGCTTCCTCACCATCAGCGAGAGACATGTCAAAATTTAACAATATCAGTTTTGCACCAAGTAAGCAAGATTTTCTTGCTTTCAATTCCATTAAGACCTTTTAAGCTTAAACCTTAAATCATGTAATGGATTTGGATCAAAATTAAAACAAGAAGTCTAGAAAGAAAGTTCAATATCCTGATTTTGATTTTTGTAAGGGGACTAAAGTGTTTTTTTGTTTTTAAATAGGAGTCACCACTTGTCAAGGCTCAGAGGCCACTCGAGGATGAGAGTTCAAGAGTGTACAGTAGACAATGGGACAATATCATAGGAATCGTTAATAGTGTAAATTTGGTAAATTGGATTACTTAAGAGGAACGGCTCATCAAGAACTTGTTTATGTTGGACTTGAAGACGGCCATATTGTAATCAGCTGGAAAGCAAGGAAATAGAACTGCACACCTGTGGAACTCTCTTCTAAGAAAGAAGCTTTGGTCATGGAATCTACATTTAGGCATGGATAAAGAGTGGGGGAAAATATTGATAGTGTTTTCAGCTAGACGAGTGATTCTCATGAAAGTTTGACAAGGGGGGGACTATAGATTGGAGCTCAGACGAGCACTTGCCATGAAAATAATGATAAAGCAGAAACAGGCTCGCAATGTCCCTTCTGTGAGAAAAACGTTGCAGAGAAGAGAAAAGGGCATCGCCTATTAAGCTACGGTCTATTTTGAACTCTGTCAAGGCAGGATAAGATATTACTAGCAGCTTCTGCCCAGATATAGCAACACTACTCCATGCTTCGACATACAATTCTCTACCTATATAAGAGGCAGGTATCAGCAGTGAGATATCTACTGGATCAATAGAAGGATCCAGCCATTTTTCCAGCGACCTTGGCAACAGATTTGATGTACGTGTTATAAAAGAGTTTATCCCAGACTACTCGTGACCCATTGGGTCATGATTACTATTTCTTTCACTTGGTAAGACATTCTTCTATGGATAAAGTAAACATATTTTTAACTATACAAGAAGGAAATAAACTTAATTTTAAAATCTTTTTTACATAGTGTGTTCGTAAACATGTAAATTAGCTGAAAAAAATAACATTAACCAATATTAGAAAGTGGATGAATCAATATATGGAAGAGTTATGGATTACTTGAGCAGTTAATTACAAATTACGGCTGTTTAATAATTTATTAATTAATCACTACCACTTTTTTTAAAAAATTAGTTTAGAGAAAAAAAAAATGAGAGGCGTTCTTACCTGGCCACATGTTGCCGTATCTGCTGTTCTCTAAACTGATATCATTCCCAGGAGACTTGTTCAACATTGAAACATCTGAATTAAAAAATAAACAATAGGAAAATGTTAAATGAAAAAAAAAACAAATTATCAGCATAAGTTAAGGTATTTCATTAGAATGCCTATCTTTTATTTAAAACTTTGGGGTCAAGTTTATTTCGCACAACTCATTTGTAAGAAGATTATAAGTTACATTAGTAAAAAAAAGTCGTGAATATCACAACCAAAACGGAGTTATTAGTCTGAATAATACAAATTGGTAATTCTCATCTGAAGAAAACTCACCTTCAACATAAGTGGTTCCGCTGTCATTATACCAAACTCGTCGGATGTCTTGCCGTCTGCTTTTCATTAAAGCTTTATACTCTGATATTCGTAGCTTCTTTCCATCAACAATACATGTTCTCTTTGGCCTTGGTCTACAAGAAAGATTGTTTTAATATTAAATTTGATATTGTATAAAAATAATTTTATAAAATCAACAGTAGGTTCTCTACAGTGCAATGTAGACTACAATGCATTGTGGACAAAATTATTGTGGGGCCGATTGAAAAATTGGCGGTTTTACAGATTTCGGTAACAATATAATGACAATAAAATATGGGAGAGTGAAACATTAGTTGATCCCAATTCATTCCCTTCTTTACACACGCAGAGAAAGTGTATGAAATTATTAATCAAGTTTTCATAGGAGGAAGCATAAAAAAATCAAATTTATATGTACAATCGTTTCAGAAACGATATTTTTTTTTTTTTATTCATTCGGTATTTACAAATAAATCCATCGAGAAATAAGTGAAATATTTCTGGATATCGTCTCCTCACCAACATAAAGAGAAGGGGAGGGGATTTGAGTTTGTATTACTGTACACACAGATTCGAAAAAGTTGTCAAAAAGCAAATATATAACAAATAAATGTTATCAAAGGCAAGATAAGTTACTTTTCTACCTAACTGTATATATTTTTCGTGTTTTTATTCAATGTAACATTTATTCAGCTCGAAAAGCATACAGTGTTTACCGATGTATTGGAAAATTCAAAATGGCGCCCGACACTCTTTAATATGGTAAGTTCAGGAAAAGATGTTATAAATAATAAACTAGACAAAATACTGTTAGAAATTCTCTCATTATATGTTACCGTGACATAAGTTGACATATATTCGGTGTTTTTTTTTAATAGTATTTTGTCTAGTTTATTATTTATAACACCTTTTCCCAAACTTACCATGTTAAAGAGAGTGTCGGGCGCCATTTTGAATTTTCCAATACATCGGTAAACACTGCATGTTTTTCGAGCTGAATAAACATGTTACATTGAATAAAAACAAAAACAAAAAATATATCCAGTTTGGTAGAAAGGTAACTTATCTTGCCTTTGATAATATTTATTAGTTATATATTTGTTTTCTGACAACGTTTTCGAATCTATGTGTACAGTAATACAAACCCGGGGATTTATACTGATGAGACAATATCCAGAAATATTTTACTTATTTTTCGAATGAATAAAAGGACATCGTTTCCGAAACGATTGTACATATGAACATGATTTGAAAACTGGATAGATAATTTCACACTTTCAATCTCTCATATATATATATATATATATATCCAGTTAATACACCTATTGAGCTTATAACTGCAATATCAAAGCATATCCCCTTTAAATATATTTTACTGAAACTTTGCTCATTTAGACCGTATCTATTACACACTGTAATATATATAATCTGTATTATTGTAAACTGACTTTGCTTTAATATATTTTTTTCATTATTGTGTAGAAAATCTTTTAGAAATATCATGACATTGTAAATTTGTTATATTTGTTTTTTTTAAATTGACGCATAGAACGTAATTATGAGTTTATACATAAGTACTAGTAACGGAAGAACCTTCTTACCGATATCGATAATCTGGATGCTTTTCCATATGCAATTTACTCAAACGTGACTGTTCCTCATAGTACGGTTGTTTCTCAGCATTAGACATAGCTTTCCATTTGGCCCCTAAAAAAGAACAAAAATAGAAAATAAATTAACATGTTTTTGTAACTAATAATTCTATCATAAAAAGGTTCATTAAATCAAAACAGAGGCTTATACAAATAAATTTGAACAATTTGTTTAAATTGTTGGTAAGATATATATGCAAGCAGGCCGCCCGGTCGTCAGTTACGTTTTAGTATATTTTAATTCATCGAGATTACACATTTATTATTATAGAGACAATTCTCACAAACAATCGAACATGCTAGTGCTTCGTTACACGCGGATGAAATAGTTGTGAAATGTGACTCACCCAATATTTTGCTAATGTTGGAATTGTGCATATCAGGACAGGCTTTTAGAATTTTCCTTCGTTCTTCTCTTGCCCACACCATGAAGGCATTCATTGGTCGTTTGACATGGGGCTTTGTTGGGTCGGGTTTCTCCTTGTGTGCTCGGATTATTTTGGCACCAAACATTTTACCTACAAAATAAATAAATGATAAACATGAACACAGTTCTATATGAGTATTATATAACAATCATTAATAGATCTATTTGCATGATTTCCATTATATGTATTAGATAAAAATTTTCCAAAAGGTTTAATATATTAAAATCTAGTATCTAATTATAATTATCTTATTTCAGTAAGAATTTAAGCAATGTAAATTAACTCAAATATTAAGAAACATGATTGGCATTTCTGAAATCGAGCTTCGTATATATATTTGTATTTCTTCGAATATTACCAATTGTTTCGACATCATTTTTTAAATTTCATGTCATTTAAAAATTTTCGTGATAAATCTCATCAGATAAGTTGAAAAAAAAGACAGTTTTAATATGTATCTTATGTGTTAAGATACGTCTTAACCCTGTTTGCTTTTCAACTTATTTGATGAGATATTTACCACGAAAATTTTTAAATTACATAAAATTTAGAATTGTCTGATTGATGTCGAAACAATTGTCATATTCGAATAAAAAATTATCTTTCTCCTCGTGGTTTTTGCAAATATATATATATATATATATAGTCTTTGAAGTTTTTAACCTTTAAAACTATACAAAAAATTACTTTTTATCATTCGTTAAAAAACCATCTAGTCAGTAAGTCATTTAATCACCTGCAATCACTGCATCAACTCTCTCGAATTTACTATAATACCAATTTTTATTGTTTTATTTTTTATTTTTTCAAGGGATCATCAGTTGTTTATCATGAAACACTGTTTCGGGGATATATATATATATATATATATATTGTGCGTGTGAAGTGGGGGTTAATGTATTGAAGGATCCTTTAAATGTGAATCTTGAATATAATAACCAAAAGAAAGCCATATATTTGTATGTATATAGTTACTTGCCGATTTAATGAGGAAAACATATCAATCGTCTCCTATTGCACAAAGTAGGAGTCAAAAAACTACACAAGATATCCATAAAGCTGATATATTCTATATCAACTCAGACAGAAAACAGCAACAAAATTAATCGTGGGAAGGGGTGGGGATTCTACTTTCACAGTACCTTCTTTTCCATCGACCTTTGGTTTGAAATTGTACATTTTGCTCTGACGTTTGTAAATGTTATATTTTTTAAACATTTGTAGATGCTTAGAGAGGAATCTATATTGAGGTCGGGAAAAGAAGGATGCTACACACTTTAACTCCTTTATGGTGTCGTATATGTCTCCGGACAATGCCGGGTAACCATGTTAGTTTTATATGAAGCAAATCGGTTTCAATCTCTTACACAAAATGTTTGATAGTTTAAGACGGAATCCAAAGGGTTACTTACTCTGGAGATGTTGGACATACGTTTGACTGTCATCATGAGGCATCTCCGCCGACATCATTACTCTGTTGTCTTTGCATGGCCCCAGCTGGGAAAGCTGTGGCATTGTTGTTGGTGGGACTGCATACAGGGGTAAATGCATTGGGAATACCTGGTTGTTCACAGACTGCGATAAGTGCCGCACAAACACCTCTTGCACCATACTTTCCTGGGGATACATAAAATCCTACATATATTCAATAATACTGCTGGCAAATATCATTTGACAAAAACATCAAATAGCATGGTGTTCTCATTCATACTCGTATAATTTAAGTTTATATCTGTTCTGTTATTAGTCCTTAAAGGTTGACCAACAAAATGATAAATAAAGTTATAGTTTTTTTTTATATTTTATTTAATAGACTTTTAATTAAACAATTCATTTTGCTAATGGAATATATTCCGGGGAAGGAGACTTCAAAATCAAATCAATAATGGCGCAAAGCTATTTCAAAAGAATTATTTCATCCATCCTGAAACGGACATTATTTTAGTTACATATAAGAAATAATTTCGAAAATAAGGTTTTCTATAAAAAAAAAAAAAAATACATTCAAGTGAATTGACGAGTCATTCCAGGAGTAACTAAACTAAGTGCACCATAAATGGCACATTACAACTAAAGCCATAATAATTAAGTCCCAAGATAACGTTTCTAAATTTTTTTAGATGAGGATTGGTTATTCGTATTATTTAGATTCATCGGACTACTGTTCTCATCTTGAGTGATTTTTCACAACGTTTCGATCGATGGCTGACAGAACTAGTGCAGCTACTCCCGTGAAGTAAATAAAGAGTTCCATTCATAATTCCATCCAAATTCTCGAGTTCGACAAGATACACTTGAATAAGGACGAAGGTTACATCAACCAAAGCGTTGTGAAAATCACACTCAAGACGAGAACAGTAGTCTGATGATTCAAATAATATGAGTTCCAAGATCAGTTTGTTTATTGTATTTTTGTTTAGTGTTTCTTTTTTCTGTTTGGTATTCGTTTTCATCATATTTCTGCTATTTGTTTTAAGTGAAAATACAAATTTCTTACATGTGTTTTGTGGGCAAGATATATTTAAATAATTGGAAGAGAAAATAAAGTTTGCCTACATACGTCAATTTCTATAAACATACAAATAACAATGATAGGGTGGTTTTGGTGAACATATCTAATTTAATCATCATGGTATTGCAAAACTTTAGATGCAAGTCAATATTAAAGCTTTGCCGCCCTGCTAAATGTAAAAAAGCTATCGAGAGGTAGGTAAGAAAGCTTGAAATTAAACGAATTGAATTTGGGCATGCGCAAAAAGTAAAATATGTCGGCAAGTTGAAATGAAAACTTTGCATTTAAACTTGCTTGTTATAAACATTACTTGTTGTATGATTACTATTTGCTGTTAGTTTCAGTGTTATACGACTAGTATTTTAAGAGTTTATTGGTTAAATAATTACAGACACATCTGTTTTATTTATATAGAGGAGATAATTATTGATAGAATGATCGACTACTTCAAAAAAAAAAAGGATTAACGAAAATTATTTCTTCATTGAAGTTTCTTTTTTGTTAAAAAAACAAAAAACTGCCAAGACGGTTGACACAAAGAAACATAGGAATTACAAAGTAAGATGGACAACGCATTTCAAATTTTAACTAATGTCTTCCTTTGAGTCAGTCGTCTTTTAAAAAAGTAAAATTCTGATGAACCGTTGAATAATTTTCGCTATTCCTTTTCCATAAAATATAAGTAAAATATCCTCCACGAATAAGTTTCTATTAACTCCCTCAGTGCAGCAAAAGCACAAATTGTATCTTTTTTTTTATACTGGAAAGATAAATAAATGGTATGGAAATTTCACGCTATTGGATTCCACATCATTTTTGCAAACTAATTGCCTGTAATGTATTTGGACAGCAACATTCCAGAATTTGCAGACTACCAACCTTCCTTGCCCCCATAGCTTGTTTCTTGTGACTCACACCCCATCTACTTTCTTACCAACTTCCACTTCCCATCTGCTGACATATGTAAACAACTCATATGTATACACACACACAAATATATATGTATACATATATATATATATATATATATATATGGTCATATTTTCTGTAATGATTAGCAATACGTTTCTGCTTTTACTATTACTGATAAAAAAGAAATTGAGAAATATGTAGGAATGTGATTATCAATGGTACATCAAAGGATTACGTTTGCAAGAGACTTAACTTTTATTTATTTGGAGGAAGTGGAATAGCGCCCTGAAAGACAATTCTAAATATTTTGACTAACTTTGATATAAAAAAAAACAAATACTGAATGTTTTAGGGCGACTTCCTCTATATTTCGAGAACAAAAAAGATAATTTCCTGTTAAAAATAGTTGTAGCACAAATACTTATACGTGCATAAAATTTTCTGAAAACATGTGATCAACATTGTGGACTACCGAAATAGCTATGGAATACAATTATAGTTTAACTGTATATCTTGTTTCGGACATTTTTAAATACTAATTCATAATTGGTACTATTTGGATCAGTGGGAAAACGATAAGTGACAGTTTTCTCGGGATTGAACGTGAAAATCCTCACTCCAAAATATTAATCTATACTATTAATAAAATAGTAAATGTTTATTTATGTATGTGTGTGTGTGTGTGTGTATATACCAATAAAAACATACGAACGGATGCACGGAATTGAAAAGTTCTTTTTTCCTCTGAAGGTGGGAGTCCCTAGGTTGCCCCTTTTCTATACATGGTTCGTAACGAACAATGCCGAGTCACACAAAAAGTCAGAAATAAGGTGTTTGGGACCGTTTCTTGCAATTGTCGAAAAAGTTACCTGCCCATGTCAACGGAATTTAGTACTATCTGTATACAGTCGCGGTAACATCTTGTGGCGCAATGGATAACGCGTCTGACTACGAATCAGAAGATTCCAGGTGCGAATCCTGGTAACAACAATCCTGACCCTTAGGGTATTTTTTTTTTTTTTTTTTTTTTTTCGGCGATTTTGTTTTGTGCATATGGGAATTTCTCATACTCCGAGTTCACAGTGTAAGCGTTGATGGTAAGACGATGTTGAGTGTACTTGATGTTGAGTGTACTTGATTTTGTGTTTGACTCGGCGTTGTGTATGCTAAAGAGGCGCAGCCGCTAGTTATTACTATAATAATTCTTCAATAACTAATTTTCGCTTATTTGCACCTTTGATTTTCGGTTGGTTGGTTGGTTGTTTTTGTTTTACGGCATATCAACCCTTTTCGGGTTATTTAATGCCGAATCCAAAGATTTTGAAGAAAAAATGTTTAATAGAATATATTTGTTGTTTTCAAGACGGTTTCTATTTAACCCATAGTTGGAACCCTAACAGGTACTACCACCCCGGGTCAGAGTGGACCTGGGAGCAATGGTAATTAAAGGGTGGCTCCACACTCCCCAAAGCTCGCAAGCTGAGGCCTCACCACTGGATATAGTTTAAGGTCATATCCAGGACCCCCATTGAGGGACTTTTGCCCTCTGCAGGGGGGGGGGGCAGTCGGTGTATTCTAATGCCCCACCGACAGGGCCATTTTGATTTTCGGAAGATATGGTTAAAATAGATGTGGAAGTTAATAGCTTGTGAACAAACGTGTTATTATGCAGATTATGTATGTATGTTGATAAACTCATGTGCTCAATATGAACAACTGTATTGGTAGTCAAGAAGCATTAAGTATCGATTTTAGAATAAGTAAATTATACATGCACACACTCTTGAATCCTACCTGGAAAATGGGTAAGACTACAAAACTACCTGGAAAGTGAACATATTTTTAAAGACTCGCAGGGATTGTTGAATGTTTTAAAACGCTTGTGACAAAAATTACTTACCTTTTCTGTCTCTGATGGGGAAGGCTTGCCATTAAGCGTGGCTGCTGCGTGGGGAGAGAGACTGTTTAAATTTAATCCTCCTGGAACGGAAACATGATTAGGAAGACTAAGGTATGGATTGCTCACATATTGTGGTGCTTGGGCAACGCCAAAAGGAGTCCTGTTACCGACTAAATTTGACATGTCCGTCGGGGAGGAAGATACTGGTTGACGCTGATGGTTGCTGTGAGCAGGTGGGGGAGTGATGATGGGTTCTGCTTTAGTTTGGGTTGCACCCAGATTTACAGAGTCTTCGGATGAGGATTTTTCGAGTTTCATTTCGTATCTCGGTTTGGACAGATTTAAGGGCATATCTTGATCATTTGCGGCAGTGGCTGCTGCAGCTGCTGCGGCAGCCGCGGCCGCTGCTGCAGCAACAACGGACGCACTATATGACGAAGAATTGTTTGCCCATATATGGTTGGCTTGGACAGCGGCTGCCACGGCGGCGGCTGCGTTCGAGTGAGGTGAAGACACGGGACTGGTCGTACCATGGTGCTGTACAATGGGAGAAGGCAATGATCTTGGTACTGATGCCGATGTCGAATGGTATGGTGAGGTAGCGGAGTGTGGGGAAGATGAAATCCGACGCGATTCCACTGTGATTGGTGACGAGATTTTGGCGGAGGAGGAAGATGATTGACTAATCACAGCCGTTGACACTGCAATGACAAAACACAAAGAACAATGTTAAATTTCAAACTTGAGCATTATACGTGTTAGAATTACAAAAAATAAAGAAATGTTATAATTTAGGAAATAATATAATCGAACATAGTTGAGAGAAACCCAATGGCTTTTTTTTTTACAGCATAATCACATCGACACACCAGTTCTCGTTAGATCACCGAAGTTAAGCAACGTTGAGCCCGGTCAGTACCAGATGTACTTTATAAAAAAAAAAAAATGTCAGTATTAGACGTAGAAAG
The DNA here is from genome assembly GCF_053919585.1 of Euprymna scolopes. Lineage (NCBI taxonomy): Eukaryota > Metazoa > Mollusca > Cephalopoda > Sepiida > Sepiolidae > Euprymna > Euprymna scolopes. The sequence continues at coordinate 65,265,987 of NC_136484.1, read as the reverse complement.
ACGTTGTTTATGATAATCTTAGTTATAAATCGCCGATAGCAAGAACTGAAACTCTTTCGAAAATAACAAAGATGAGAACAGTAGTCCAAATCAAACAAAACATCAATCCTCATCTCAAAATTTTGTAATAAGGTCTCGTAATTCTGTGTCTTCGAAAACGAATAAAATCTTGAAATTCTGTATTTTTTTTTTAAACAAAGTTTATTTTGGGTATCTAACTAAAAATGTTCCACAAACGCACACAAAAAAAAAAATCATTCATAAGAATTATAGAGTTCCTTGTAGATTGCGCACATATTTTCTCTTGGTAGAAAACAGAAAAAAACCCAAACATTTTACTTAGTTGTAAATAGGAAGTATTAAATTCAACAAATCTACACCCCTGCATAGTTTAGGTCATATCATTATCACAATCCCCGAATCAAAGAAAGTTATGTTTGTCATTGACTTGTTCCATCATGTCAGAAGCATTTGCCTTCTCTCTCCAATTGGCTGGAAGTGAAATACAGAATTCTGTAATCATTTTTGGTTGACATGTAGCATGAAGGAAATGTAATCTGGTACCAGCTGGCAATATGGAAGAGATGCCAGAACCAGCAGAGCCTGATAAACCATAGAAATATATAATACTATCTCTCACACCCGCTCTCTCTCTCTCTCTCCCTCTCTCTGCTAAACTTCAGACATACAGATATCTCTCTACTAAATATCAAGATAGAGATACTTGCTAATATGTTATTTGCAGGATGTATACTTAGTGATTGGTTCAAAACAGATTCTGAGAAAAGATGACAACACATCAACAAGGAATGTCATATGAACAGAAGATCGTTTCAACCGAAAGAAAACGTTATCTCCTCCTAACCATTTTTTTTTAATAGTAAGAGATTCAAAAGAGAAAAAAGGGGTCCATATGTAATCAACATATGAATACAAACAATATTTTTAGTTTAAAAACAATGTCATAAACAAAAAAAACAAATGAAGTTCATTAGAAATTAAATTTATTTTTTTCTTTTTAATCACTGAGGTTTATAAAATTTTTTGTGCATATTAAATAAAATTATTTCTTGACTGCATAAAATTCCTTAAAGTGTACTCTAAACATTTCTGCTAGTACTAAGTATATATTTATACAACTAATATATCGTATAAAAATACAATTTAGGCTAATACCAAGTCCCTACTCGTATATTGAGTACTCTTGAAATGAAATTATATATAATCAATAATTAAAAAGGGCTTATCTTAATATTTTATTAGTTTCACGATAGCCCTCCTGGTCAGCAGAAGTGCATAATTAGACCCAAATTGTTAAAATATATTTGGAGAGGGTTCAAGTATTTATGTCAATAGTGTTTAACAATTAGCAGAACTTTATAATACAGAATATTCAGCTCATAATTTATACGTGTAATTATTCATGTCGACATGCTCTCTCTAACACACACACACACACATATATATATAACATTGTAACGAGTCTACACGGATCGATGAATGTAAGTTCTACTCACGTATTGGGCACGTTGGGAGAAAATTCGTTTCTAGTTCGTATTAATATACTGGAACTTATTTAATCAAGTTTTATTTATATATATATATATATATATATATATATATATATATATGGCGATTAAGCTTCACTGAATATTCCGCGTTTCATCCACTCTAGACTCTTCAGGCTAGAGTGGATGAAACGCGGATTATTCAGTGTAGCTTAATCGCCATATATATTTTATAACTTACTAACTAGCTCTACCTAAGTATTGAGCACTTCTGAAGTAAATACTTCAAGTTTACGCATAAATTTATACTTTCGTATATTAATTTTATGTGAGTAAATGAAGTAGTTTATATATATACACACACACACACACGCGCACATAAGTGTCTTAACCATATAATTCATAAGTTCTTGTAATTGCACTCTACATTCACATGCAGAAATGTGTCTGCAATGTTTAGATAAGTTCAACCATACGATGACACTACAGTAAAACCACAAAAAACAGATTACGTGAATCAAGTGCAAACGATATTGAACCAGTTTTCCAAACATAAAACAATTCTACCACCCTTGATACAGTTTTTCGTAACCAACTAAAAACCGTTTCTACTCACTTGAGATTAACTCCGTCTTAAATCCAGCAAGGGTCTCTTAGCTATTTACAACAATAGACTTCCTGTTTATAAAACGAGGCTTTTTGCTTGGAAGAGAGGAGGTTGAAAAGAAGAGTAGCTTTTGGTCCTTTTTGGGGTGGGGGTGGGAGGACTGGAGATGAGAAAAATAAAATCATAATTGATTCTGATAAAGCTAGAATCTCTGCTAGTTTTTCCGACGGGAGCAGAGGAATCTTTCGTTTTGGCTCGTTCCGTCAGCGCCAGATGTCATTTGAACCTTTTCACCAGCCGCTGATGACAATCAAATTGAGGAGGGAGGGGGAAAAAAAGGATCTCAATAAATAAAAAACAATAAAGGAAGTTTAAGCAATGTTTTGTTTAAAAAGAATGGCCCATTGTTTTTTTTTTCTTTGTCCGGGGTAGAGTTGCGTGTATAGATGAAGAATTGTAGTTTCCAGCTGTTGACTCTGGCGAACGTGCCACCCATAAGCTTACAGCATCACTTGATTCTGTACCAACTATTTTTTTTTAATATTATTTTCTATGTCTCCATTTAGTCTGCGCATGAAATTGTGAGGCAAGCGTTGCGCAATCTTCAACCACACCTCTCCTGAATCGACACTGCTTGATGCCAATAGCAAAGAAAAATCCCGGACGACTGGAAATAATACAGAGATTTATAGTTATAGTAGCCTGGGTGCCCGGCGTTGCCCGGGTATTTGGAGGTGTGTGTGCAGCAAAAAAAAAAAAAAAGCGGTAGTAAGCAGGCAGGCTCGAACCCGTGACGCGAAGATGGAAAAGAAAGAAAGTGGAAGAATCTTGCTGCTAGAATCGTGTCTTCGACTATCCGGCGATTCCGTCTTTTAAAAAAGGTATGACAGATGAATAATATATATCAGAGACTAAAAAATAGGGGTGGAGAGTTATGTTTTCGATTCTAGCTGATGGCACCTGGCATATATATTTTAGTTTTGATCTCACTACTATATATTAGTTTCAATATAATAATCAATAGAGAATTGTCTATAATAATAAATACGTAATCTGCATTAATCAAAATATATTTAAGCGTATCTTATGACCTGGCAATGCCGGATGACCTGCTAGTTTGTTATATAGTGCTAAAATTTAAAATATATTAAATAAATGACACAGAGACAAGTGACCGTTCATCAAATAGGAAAACAGAAGAAAATCAGTGAGGAAACAAAACGAGGCGCAAAAACGAATGCAAAAGATAGGATATTACTTGTTAGAGCATATACGCCATTGTGCATGGACTAGACTATTAGACTGGACTAGTGCTTAGGAGAGCTAGAAAAAGCTATCAGGGATTTCTATGACTATAAAGTCGGATTATAATAAATAGATGTCCGTTTGAGAAACTAAATCTAAATCTATCTATATCTTCAATAGATCTAATACGAAATTAGATAGAAATGTATTCGTGAATAAATTGAAAGACAAAAAAAAAAACAAAAAAAAAAACGATTTCTTCAGAATATTTTACTTTTACTTCTCCGCCATAAATAGGCACCTGAGAAAAAAAAAGGAATATTTCCAGTTCTTGTCTGGATGAACAAAAATATATCCCAAGAATAATGGGATAACTGTATTTCAAAATATGGCAATTTCCTAGAGCAGAGATACACATGCCATTAAATGGCAAGTGAAATGAATCTCTTTATTTTATGAATAGGCAATAAGCAAAAATTAAAAAGAAAAATGAGCAGCCATTTTTCTTTTTTCCTGGTTCTCACTTTATCACCATGTATGAAATGTTCGAATAGTTAACATTGAAATGCGCGTGAAAAGAAATTAGAGAATTTGATGATGTATTACAATCTTCAGTGATATTCTATAGCCAAAATGTCCAGAATTAGTACCAATATAACTAGATTACTAAGCGGGAACGAGGGTAGCACATTGGTTATCTATGCAGTCTGCCACTTTTGAATGCAGTGTTCAAGTTCTGTTGGAGCTGTTGATTTTTTTATATACACAGGAATCACCACTTATTAAGGCCCGGAGGCCACTCGAGGTTAAGGGTCAACGGGAATACATTAGTCATTGTGACATTAGTGGGGATTTTTTGCCATCAAAATAACGATAAAGCAGAGACAGGTTCGCAATGTCTCTTCTGTGGAGAAGAGGTTGCAGGGAAGAGAAAAGGGCATCCCCCACTAAACTACGAAGTCTATTTTGAACTCTGTCAAGACAGGATAATTCGTTAACTTTGGGGTTTTACGGTATATAGTCCCATTCTTGGGTACTTTTATGTTGGAACTATTGTGGTTTGTAGATGTTTAGTTTGTGAATAATATGTTCCTTTTAATTCATGGATCAGGGCTTTACATTGCGAGTGAAACAGTCGCATTTGCAAGTGACATTTTTTTCAAAGTAGCGACTAGAAATAATGAAACGCTTATCTTTTGACGATTGTATTTTTTTCACTGACAATCTACCAAAGCTCACTACTGAGTGAAAACATCTTTTCATTTTTTTTTTAAATAAAACAACGTTAAATTATTTAAACGGAGCATGTTTAATAGAACAATATACTCTTTTTTCTTAACGAAGGCTGTTTAAAAAAAAAAAACATCTGAACAAATTAGAATGTTTATACCTTCAAGTATCAACATAAAATTTGTTGTATATTTAAAATTACACTTATTAAAAAAAAAAACAGAAAACACTTTATGATGTACATACTCGTCACAGAACGAAGATGTCACATTCTAAAAATCATGTGGGTTTGGCTAATAAACGAAAATATTTAGTTTTTAAAGGTCAACTAAACATAAATATGTCTGTAGAGCCTTGTAGATGACATCCAGTCAAATACTGTCACGCAAGGTCAGAATATTCTCAAATTACAGCATCATCAATAAATATATGTTCATACCTAGAACTTTGAGTATTTAATCTCTTTCACTTAATTTTTTAGCTAAATCGACTTATATTCTTATTCACTACTTATGAAAATATTTTTTTTAGTGTGTGATTACCGAGATATGATCTATGGCCATTAGTTTCATGTGTGCGAATCACCAGATTGGTTCATGTTTTGGGTTTCACGCTTTGTTTTTAGTTCTGGAAATATTCTGTACAAAATTGTTGCCCGTCACTTGCACCATCTAATTGTACAACCACAATTTATGTTATGTAGATCCGAAATTAAACAAAGTAAGATACTTCCAACGTGTTCATTTTTTTTTTTTTTTTTTTTTTTTTAATATTGTTGTTTGACTATAAACAAGGCACAGGGATATTTGATCGTGATGGGCTACTATTTGATATCAGATTTGCAGGGATACTTTTTACGAAGTTGGGCAGCAAGATGTCTGTTCATATTACACTTGAATTTCTGCATGTCACTACTCTCAGGGAAGCAAGGGCTAGGGAGGGAATTCCAAAGTGCAGCAGTTCAAAGAAACAAGCTATTCAAGTAAAAGGCTGTATAGCATCTAGGGATCTCTACGGTGTAGGGGCGGGATTTTGCTGCTTGCCTGGTTTGTGGAGGATATTGTCTTTGAGGGGATGCTAGTATTCAGAGTTCATCAGAGCACTTGCCATTGAAAATACTTGTAAAACAGAGACACGGGCACTACATTTCGGCGATGGGACAGAGGTTAGAATTTAGTTGATGGTTTAGGGCTTATTAGGTTGGTGACTTTTTTTTAACACTGTCTAGGAGCGAGAGACTAGTGGTAGATGCGCCAGCCCAGATGTGGCAACAATACTCCATGCATGGGCGAACCGTGGCTTTGTAGAGATAAAGGATACTCTCAGGTGTGATTAGCCTTTTAAGACGGTAGAGAGAGCCCACCTTCCTTGCAGTGAATCGCTCACAGCATGAAACTAATGGTCATTACTGATAAAAATACGGATATGCATTTTTTTTTTAAATCATTTTAAACACCGTATATTTAAATTCTAAAGTTTGGGCCATTTTCAAAAACCGATACACTTCAGCTATCAGGAGAGAAATATCTAGCTTTACTAATGTAAAGTAACAAAATATGCCCTTTCTATGCGACAAAGTAAAATAAATACGAACAAGAAATTATAACAAACAGAAGAGAGAAAAGAGTGCAAACAGCAAGGAGGGGGGCATGACTTTTAAACAAAGGGATCTTAAACAAAAGGAGCAAAAGAAATGGAGTGCTTTAGTACCATAAAAATAACCCCTTTTTTTAAAAAAAAACAAAACAAAAAAAAACGTACTTTAAAAAAAAAAGAAAGAGAAAGAGGCCCAGGTTTAGTAGTTTTATAGTAAGTGTTTTATCATGTCAGTTTCATTAATGAGGATATAGTCTGTTCCCCCGTTTGGAAAAAAAATAGATGCAAGATTTCTTAATTCACCAATGTCTTCAGTTGAAAGTTTGCGATAAGGACGGGGAGTGGAATGAGATTCAAGATTACGGCGTTGACAACAAACAATGGAACCGAAAAAGAATAAAATAGTCATAAAATGAAATAAATAAAATATGCTGCCCCACTCTCCTACCCCCCCCCCCGGCGCCAAAACCAAAGTTAATATGTATGAACGTTATAATTTACAAAAAGAAAGGGGAAAATGGAAATGTGGTGGTAGAATAGTCAACCTTTATTTGTCATCTGTACGTCCGCTTAATGCCAAAACCTCTGCCTGCACTGGAGCCTTATCTAGTCTAATCAGAAGACATGCTTATGGGTAGGACAACCAAAAATAAACGTTATGGCCCAATTATGGATGCAAAGGGTCAGATCAATTTGTCCTCTGTAACAAATTTATCAAATATAAACAAATCAAAATGTGGCCTGCGAACTTTTTTTTAAAGTGAGTTTAAAATTAACTGCTTAAATAATTTCTAGATGGACGGAGCGAGATATATATAGATAGAGAGAGAGAGAGTGAGAGATGTAAGTTAGAACACACACACACATATATATATATATATATATATATATATATATATATATGATGCGTGAATACTGCTGTTTCGTAGCTGAAAAGTAAAACTTAGTCGGGAACTGCGCTTTCTGTTTTTTTTTTTTGTTTTTTTTTTTGTCACATTAACTTAAAATGCTTTTGTTCAAGTTGTTTTGGCAGTATAGTATAACAAAAAATATTACTCCATCCCAAACTTCCTTTTAAATATCGATGAAATTCAATTTGAAAACCTTGCTTTCTTAAATGAACATATCATTGTTTAGTAATTACGAATGCTAAATATTTTTAAATTCACTTTTCATTTATCACGTTGGTAATTTGTTTATGGTCGTTAATCGACACTCAAATAAGTTTCAGTGATTATTTCCAAACAACTTCTATTTTACTATAATCATGAATAAAATACTTAACACTAGTGTTCAACTTATTTCCGTTAAGTTTTAAAAAATAATTTTCACCATAACGGGAAGCATTCATGCGTCTTAACAAAATTATATAAGGACAGAGAACTCGGTAACTTCCCGTATATATATATATATATATATATATATATAGGACAGTTTGGTTTCCTAGATGTAGATCCACTGAAACCGCTGTGTGTATTAAAGAGTGATCAATGGAGGACAGGACAAGTATATATTTATTATACAAACATTATTAGTTATATATGCGCATACATGTTTCACTGGAATCTCAATTAAGTGATATCACTTCTTCAGGCCAAGGAGCAACAACCGGAAATAAAAATCTAGGCTCATTCCTTTATATATATATATATATATATATATATATATATATATATATATATATATATATATATATAATTTTTTTTAAGTATATATAAAATTGTGTAATGTACCCCTCCCCCTTTCTTGGGTTTAAATCACACACGGTTATATATTTTTATCTTTATTTTACACACACACACACACATTAAAACAAACTGTATATAAACAGTAAATTTTCTACTTTACTGTCATAAATTCCAGTCTTGTCATTTATACTATTATATAAATTACTAAATTACCAACTAGGTTACGCATCAGATTTGGAATGAGGCGGGGCGGGGTAGAAGATTAGCACTGCAGCGGCTATGAGCATCTTCTCATTTTTATCACTCATGGTATTTGAAGATGTGAAAAATCTAGTGCCTCATCCGATTCTCCAGATGCCATTTTTATGAAACCAAGTGTCCTACCTCATTTTGTATTCATTTGTTTATACAAGTCAAACGAGGAGGAAACATATACATTTCACTCATTTTTTTATGGATTGTTTAACCATTAAACCAATTCCTTGGCTTTCAGTGCCGCATATAAGTATATACGAAAAAAAAAAAAAAATTAATTTCTCAATTTGAAATGATGGCGCATATATGTTTTCCATTCTATCAGCAATGTAAGCATTCATTATAAACCACTTTCTATGTGTCTTCGGGACACAACTTGCAATTAGTGGCTAATAATGTCAACAAACTTGTTAAAATTATAACTGACATTCTAAAACTAATCGATATTTCGGTCGTGAAACCGATGGGAATTTTAACAGGTCTTTATATGCTTATCTACTGTCACCATGTAAGTGTATGTATGTGTGTGTGTGTGTGTGTGTATAATTAAACACAATAGCTTTAGATAGAGCCAAGTGGCGGACCGCTTTTTATGACGGTGCCTGCAAATATTAAAGTAATCAAAAGTTGTTGCAGAGAAGCGCAGAAAGGACAATATTTTGAAGCCCCCGACATCTGTTACGACTCCCTGTTCTCATTGCAATAGAACTTTTCAAGCAAAGATTGAGCTTATCAGCCATATCCGCACTCACTGATGATGACTCCCCCCACCCTACCCTATAGGATGATCAGATGGTCCTCGTCGTTTCGATGGACGAACAACAATAATATATATATATATATATATATATATATATAGAGAGAGAGAGAGAGGTATATTCCATTGACTAAAAATCAAATCAGTTCAGTTATGACTTTTTTTTTAAAATTTATTTCAGTAGGTTGGTGCAAGAAAAATGTTTTTTTTTAATAAATGTTGAACGTCAGAGGTCGACATTATTTTTGCACCAACCTAATACTTCTAGGCGAATGCCTATATATTTTCGCAAGTGTCTGGCACTTGTTTCATTGTATTGATGGAAGATATGGTCTATTTTGCAATCAAACATCGCATCAGAGGTAAATACATTTAACGGATTGCACTAAATAGACTAAACAAAAACGAAGTGAATCCAAACTTAGAAGGAAATCCAGAAACTTCACTTCCGCACGAAGGATAATGTTAGGCGACCATCTTTAATTTATCATTATAAGACATATGATTGCATATTTAGAGTTATATATATAGGAACGTTCCAAAAGTAATGCCTATTATTTTTTTTATTCTGCTCGTTTGGATTGGAGGGGATTGCAAATTATATTTTATGTTGACTGAACTTATGCATTCATGACCTGAAGTTTCGTATCTCTGTTGCAGATATTGACGGTGGGAAACTAAGCAAGCATTTGTCATAAACGTGCGTCAGAAACAAATGCGTCGTCGTCGAAGAGAGAAGTGGTACCATTAATACTCCCGTCTTCGTAGCTTTTCAACTTTGTGTTAAAAAATAGGAGGCTTTAATTTTGGAACGATCCTCGTATAATATGAGAGGAGAGATTAGATAGTGAATAGATTTAGATAATTATAGAATTTAAATGTTAACAAATTAATTACTTGTATAGAGTTTTAATTTAAATGTTTTAGTTTGAAAGATATCAGCAACGACCGCCTGGTATACATTTTTTGACAAAGCATAAAAATATAGCTAATCTTTTTTATGCACAAAATATAAAATATTTGCATCCAGATAATGCAAGTTTGTTAACGACTTAAGGAAAAAAATTGTTTTAAGGGAAACTTTTTTTTTAAACTTTGAGCAACTTTTTTTAAAGAAAATAATCGATGGTGACTTTATATTGTTTTTTTTTTTTTATGGATATAAAAACTGAATTTCAAATTTGGATTTAAACGAAAGTTCTCAGCGTTTAACTTAAATCGAGACCCCTTTCAGATCTTATTGAAACTCTTTCCATCTTCACAAGTTGCACAGAATACACAATTGAGCAATTAAGCCTTCCCTTTAATGCATACTAACAGGGAGACCCGACGTTGCCCGGGATTGAATGATGATCAACGAAGGTTTTACATTCACAGAATTTTATTATAAAAATCGATGAAATAGCCAATTTGTCAATCCAATCGGCTATGTAGTAAAAACAAACAAAGAAAAAAAATTATTGGTTATCAATACTTATCAAAGATATTCCGAAACGAGGCCTATTTAATAACTCTCGGGCACAAGGTACATTTTTGTGAAATTTCATAAAAATCGGCTCAGCCGTTTTCGAGTCCATAGGAAACTAACTCACAACCACACGCGCACGTAGAGTTCCTTTCACATGAATGTAATAGGTATATAGAAACACTACTTATGTTAATTGCGCCTTTTATTTATTGTAATTTAATCAATGTTGAGGATAATGTTTATTAGATGTGTCTTCTATAGTTGTCCTCCAAGGAGCACTTTCTATTTGATGAATTGAGCTCATCTGTTAAGATAAGCGAAGGATCTTCGATGAGAAAATAAAGAAATCGTGTATTTTAAAATTAATACATTTTCAAAAATTTTCAAAATAAAAAGTTTTAATAGCCGAGACACGAGAAAGAAGGTCCCTGAACATCCATTTATGTCTTGGAAATGGTATTTATAACATTTGCATCACGCGGTTTCTCCATTTCCGTACGACTATCAAATTGGTCAGAGGAGATTTCCCATCTGATTAGGAAACATTATTTTGTCTACATTGTTTATTATTATTAAACGTTTTATATATAATAGCAATGGACAAATTCTTGCTGCACACATCCCCATCCAGGTTGCCTGCCTATAAATCCAGTCCTTATCAGTTATAACTTAATTTTAAGAATCCGCTTTTCTTTAAAATGTCGACTATTCATTATTCGATAACTTTTTACTTTCTTTCCACCTTAACGCACACATTTAAAATGGCGACTTTTATAGGCTTTCTAGTCTGCTGAAAACAACTTATTACATTCATATTTGAGACAGAAAATACTTTTCTGGATATTAAGACATTTTTTCCAATATATTACTTAATACATATCAGCGGCGTTCGCCATTCTTAACATGGAGAGGAAGGGGTGTTTTGTAACACGCATGGGCATTAAAACTCTTCAGTTGGGGGAAAAACATGGCCACCAGTAAAAACATAATAGATTATATTGGATAATAAAGATCTAAACATCCAGAAAATTACTTGTCTGCCCCAAATTTAAATGTGATATTCGTTTTCAGCGTACCTGAAAGCATGTAAAAGCCGTCAATTTAACGGTAAATGTCGAGCTGGAAAGAAAATTAAAAAAAAACAAAATATTTATTACGCAAGATGTTTATAACTTAGAAACATCCCTATATGGGAAGATACCTTTATCTAAATAATGGTTGATACTGAAACTATAACAGTTTTAATTTTATTAGAGCATACAAATAGTTTTAAAGATAACTTTTAAATCAAATGGGATTCGAATAATGGCAGAACACATTAAAAAATAAGTTGATGGTATCATGTTCTTTTAATTGGACAAAAGAATGAACTAAGAAAAAACAAGGAAGTTAAGAGGAAATGGAAATGATGGTAAGATTTTTGAAAAAAAAAAAAATTATAAAAATACATTTTGTAATGTATCCGAAAAAAGCAGAAAAAATTTTTTTTAATTTGTCAAAAACAGTTCTTTATGGCGAGTTGAAAATGTAATGAATTTGTTTCTTAGTCTCTTTTTTTTCTTTTTTCATCCTTTTTCATTTCAGATATTTATCTTTTTATCATTGCCGCCCCCTCCACACACACTTCCTTCTAGCTTGACACAAGAAAATGCGAATTTAAAAAAAGAGAGTAATGACTGATTTATTACCTAATGAGCAAAACAAATAAGATATTAAAAACATTAGGTTCAGTTTCAAATATAAATCCAGTAATATTTCAAGGTTTCATTTCTTTATAGAGACAAGAATGGCGAAGGAGGCAAGGGACTTGAAAGGGGATAAATCTGCCAACACGTTATATAACTTGAACGAAACTTCACATCTGTACACTTAAGAACCAAAGCGTTTTGCTTATAAACTTTTGGAGGAAAAGAGGAAAAAACGATCATCGTTGCTTGGTCACAATTCCCCTTATTTAAAAAATAAATAAATGAACAACACAAAAATAAACAATGTGCTTGTTTAAAAAATAAATGAATAAATATTTAGGTTCATACGCGTCACGGAACGAAGATATCTTCCAAAAATCACGTAAACAAATCAAGTTTTCATTTTATTTAAGAAAATCGAATTCTAATACAAGCTGAAAAGGACAGCTGCTGCTTAGAATACGGACAACTCAATTCGATTGTTTCTCTTCTTTTAACCTCTCCGGAAATAAGAGATAGCTGTAAAAATATTTAATGGTAAATATTGTAAAAATTCTATTTTCGTAAAAATAAAAAAAATACTTGACAAATTTACATGATTTTTTGGAATATAAGGTCGTCGTTCCACAATGAACATGTACACTATACAGATTTCCTTATTTATTTTTAATTTTTTGTTTAAATAAGTGTAATTCTAAATAAAAACTCAAAACAAAAGCCAACATACGGATGATGTACGTAGCCCGTAGCCGTGACGAAAAAAAATATGTTGTTCCAAAATCACGAAAATTTATAACGAATTACATTAAACGATGAAATGTTAGGCTTTATTAATTTCTAATAAATTATTTGACTGAGAATTATTTTTACGATTTTAAAAAAGTATTTACTTAAACATAAATTAACTGTATAGTTTTCTATTCAAATATTCGTTTTCAAGAATATTTAACTAATAATAGCAATTATGTATACGGGAGGAGAAAGATAACTTTCGTTTAATATTAGTAAACTTTATGCATTATTTCAAACGAAGTCTTAAACAGTAAATGATGCAAATAAATTAAAACAGACAACGTGGAATTTCCACAGGTCACACTAGTTTTATGCATGATATTGTAAGTAAGAAAGAAAGCTTTGTTTTCTTGAAACTCTCCTCTGTGTTCGCGGAATCACACTAACTCAAGCAAAATGTGAAAAGAGAAGAAAAGGGGTCAGCTTTCCACGTCTCTAGACGAATACTTAGATCTGAGCAGCCACTAATCGATACATATTTACTTTATCATCCCTTTTATTCCGCACAAGTTTTTAGAGTGTGATATTACGTTTTTTTTTATGTATTTCTACAACGTCACATTTGATACTTTTGAGTTTTCAATAAAATTAAAATAAATACGAAACTATATATGTTGAAATTTAAGTTGCAAGTATCAGTTTTTCTTTTTTTAAATCTTGACATTAAGGAAGTGCTAAGTAGAGTTCAAGTACTGTTAAGAACTTACTAACATATCTAAGGAAATTTAGGAACACATTTTCTTTATCTTTCTCACCGGTAACGAGTAAAATAGTAGAGTAGACTGGGCTCTCGCTTCATTTATTCATCTACCAACGTATAATTGGGTGCTTGGGCCGAATAGTGGATTTTATAACTAACGCATTTCCGATGAAAACATACCGCAATATCAGGTCATTTTTTTTAATTCTATTTTCATCCCAAACAAAGCACTGTGCCACTTTGAAGTAGGGGCTACTATCGGGAACATAAGTTGCTGGGGTATTTGAAGGGAGATGAGCAGCAAGATGTCTGTTACATTTGAACTTCTGCATGTCAGTACAGTTGGGAAAGCAGAATCCCGGAAGGGAGTTCCAAAGTTTAGCAATTCTGGGGAAGAAACTATTGGAGTAGAAAGCTTTCTTACACCTAGAGATCTATACTGTGTAGGGGTGGGATTTAGCTGCTTGTCGGGTTTGTCGGGGGTATTTACGTCGAGGGGGTAAAAGTACTTGTGATTCGTCAGAGCATTCACCATTAAAGTAATTGTAGAACAGGCAGAGGGATGCAACATTTCATCGATGGGACAAAGGCTGAAGCCTAGATGACAGGTCATGTCAAAATAAGAACAAATTCCAAAAATTACGACGAATGACCCGGTAGATAGAAGAAAAATGAAAGATCTATTCATTGAGCTTCATCGTATATTTTAACGTGGGAAAATTCTCAAAATCCAGGGGAGCTAACTGCAATCGATTGATTTGACAATCCGCCATTTCAAAAAACAAGATGTCGGACAGTTATTGTGGATGATACTTTTTTTGTAAAGGCTAGATCTAGCACATCTTCTCTGGAATCATTTTTCGTAATTTTTAAAATGTATACTAATTTCGACATGATATGCAAGTACGTAATGCTTCCACATGAAATAAGTATTTTAAAAATCACTATTCTGCACAAATACTCAAAATTTTATCGTGCTTCTATAGTTGGGGGACCCAACTCGACCAGAAGGTTTTTGAATGTGATTTACGGAATAATCCGAAAATAGCCGAAGCAATTAATGATTTAAAGACTATGAAAAAAGTAAATGCAAGATTTATAATAAACTACGACTGCAAGATCGGGTTGGATCATGACCGCCCCCCCCTCACTCCCTGCAAATATAATGGATTCACATTTTGGTTTCAAGAAAATTATTAAATCAATTCTTAATACGAGGTGAGCAATGTTAATTGAATCTATGGTAAGTCAAGGGAATTTTGTTTAAATATTGTTTCGTTTAATGTCGGTACTTAGAACATTCATTTCAGATTCGGTTTGCCCATTTCCGGTCTGTTCCATAATTCGCAATTGGAATTATTCCGATACAGTAGCAATATTATTTACAAATTTTGAATGCTAAAATTGTTATCTTTCCTTCAATATTAGATAATTTATATTTTAGTTTGCTTGCTCAGAGGAAAATCATAAAAATTAGATGTTAAAATTAAGAGTGAAAATTAAAAAAAAAAAAAAAATCCTACAAAAGGCAAAAAAAATTAACTTCGCTTTTAGTAAACAGTTATTTCTAAAATTTTCTATTCATATTTATCTCTACGGAAATAAAGTATGGCTTCCCTCATAACAAAGTTTGTCATATGCTTTGGGTTGTAACCACTAAGACAAATTTTTAACGAAAAAAAAAAATCAACTAAAATAAGCATTTTCTTATCTCCAGTTTTCTCCACGTATTCAAGTGCATTCTAGAATCTTCCATTTGTTCAAAATAAATAAGGATTAATTTTATATGAACCTAGTTTGTTTTTTTTGTCTCTATTTTTCTTGTAATTGGAGATCTGTTGATCAGTGATCTCTTCAGGAAAAGAGGCAGAAATTGTCCTTTACCAAATGAAATTAGTTCGATGCCACCTAATATGATTATCAGTAATTAAAACGGGAGTAATGGAAGGACTTAGCAAATACGGCTATTTTAACTTTTACTGATTCAGTTTTGAAAATAGCGATAGCATAAGAAACAGTTAAATCAATGATCTTTAACTTATTGTCCTTGAATTTAGTTTCTATTTAAGATTTTTTTTAAAATATAGAATACCGTTAAGTTGAAATCACAGGTGTGGGGGGGGGGACGGAAATTGTTTCAAATAATATTTTGTCTTAAAAATGAAGATTAACGTTTCTCTAATCAATTCCATTTATTTGTTAACATTTCGTATGCGTTTTTCTCCTTATCAAGGGAAAAGGTGAAAGATTTGAAAGTTTATCTAATAAATACGTTTACTGTTCTTTTTATACAGCAGGAGTTTTAAGAATAACATAATATAATCTTATATGCTACTGTCCATCAAAAATTTATCTAGGGTTTTGAAGATAACCCCTCATAACCATATATATATATATATATATGTGTGTGTGTGTGCGTTCGGGAACTACGTCAAAGAGTTAAGTAAAATGAATAGTAATAATTTCAGATATGAGGAAAATATGCATCATTGCGTCTCAAATATTCTCAACTTTACGTAAATATACACGATCGTGGAAGTAAAACTCAGAGCTTTCTACCATAATAGCTTCTTTCCAAGGACTGCGGCTTGCTTTTGGAATTCCCTTCTTGTCCCCGTTTTCCTAACTGTACCAACAGACAAAAATTTTAAATGTAAAGTTCACTCATCACTTAGGATGCCCATATATATGAGAGAGAGAGAGAGAGAGAGAGACCCTAATTTACATCTCAATGGCATATAAAACATCACCTACCAGAAGGTAAATATTAGTGTTATACACACACACACACACACACAAAATTGGTGACAAACTATTTTTAAAGAAATACCTTTCTTGCGTTTAAACAATATTTTATAAAACTTGTGAATTTAAAATATTATCTGAGTATAATGTGGTCAGCAATTGTCGTATACTTATAGAGAGTAGAAAATGGACGACGAGTTTACTTTTGTTTCTCTTATTTTGTACATTAGTCCTGACATTCCACAAGCGATGTTTCTGATAAAGGGGAAAGAATTACTGTTTAACGAGTCAGAATTTTTGCCCACCTAACATTTATCGTTGTCGAGTTTTTTACCTTGAATTACTAGTTTTGTAGCGCATTGCATTGTGTCTTCATGCCTTGTCTGGAGAGATTTCTATAAAATAAATAAATAAATAAATAAAGATAACTTACTTCTGATACTAACATAGAGATCTAATATTTACTGTCCATCTTAGTACATGTTTAATTCGTAAGTCTATTAACATCTGCCACAAATAAATCGATTAACTACAAATTAAATTGCTTTGTCGGAAATAGTAACATTTACGGGTTTGTATTACTATAAACAGATTCGAAAAAGTTGTTAAAAAACAAAAACAAAAAAAAAACAAACAAAAAAAAAACAAACAAATATATAACAAATAAATGTTATCAAAGGCAACATAAGTTACTTTTTTACCTATCTGGATAATTTTTTTAGTGTGTTTATTTAATGTAACATGTTTATTCAGCTCGAAAAACTTTACCGATGTATTTTAAAATTACAAATGGCGCTAGACTGTTGAACACTGTAAATTTGGCAAAATGAGTTAAAAATAAGCTATAAAAAATACTGTTATAAACTCGCTCAATATATGTTACCGTGATATAGGTGGACATGTATTCGATTCGTTTTTAACAGTATCTTGTATAGTTTTTATTTTTAATTCATTTTCCTAAACTTACCGTGTTCAACAGAGTCTCTAGCGCTAGCGCCATTATCGATTTTCCAATACATCGGTAAACACTGTTTTTCGAGCTGAATAAACAGGTTACATTAAATAAAAACACTAAAAGAATTATCCAGTTGGGCAGAAAAGTATCTTGCCTTTGATAACATTTGTTATATATTTGTTTTGTGAAAACTTTTTCGAACCCTGGATTACTTTTAAAATAATTTGTCAGAAATAGTAACATTTACTAACATGTATTATATTTCTTTGTCCGTTCCGCTTTTTCTCGGAAACTATTGAGCCGATCTAGATAAAAGTTTGTATACCTTTTTTATAAGGTGCAGCGAGATAATTATTATGGTATCCATTGGCGGCCCAGTTAGGAATTAATAACATTTAATGCAAAAATAAAAAAAATTCCCCAATTCAACCCAGCAATTTCGCATAAAACCCTATAACTATATAAAAAAAAAAGTAGTATGTATGTATATATTTACCTAAATGAGGAATTATATGGTAATACATATCTTAAAAGTAATAAGAAATTCTTTGAAAAGAAAGTTTTTCTTACACTTATTCTGACGGCACCTACTGACCTGCATGGCATAATCACGTTGACACACCGGTTCCCGCTAGATCACCGAAGTTAAGCTAAGTTGAACCTAGTCAGTACTAAATGGGTGACCATTTAGGACTTCCAGGTTCTGTGTGTGCTCTCCGCTTATCTCGGCATTGTTTCCAGTCGTCCTGGTCTTCTCCTTGCCACTGGACTCAAACAGTGCCGATTCAAAGTGGGGTTGCAGATTGCGCAACACTTGCTTCACAATTACACACACGATTACCCCTAAGGGGTATCCTTTGTCTTTCAAGACTGAATGGAAGCATAGATGGACTGACCCGCACATATTAGTATAGTCAATCTCCCAAAGGGCCATCTTCGTATTCTACTAAAAGGGTCAAGATCAATCTCCCTCGTACTTAAGCTGAATGGTTTTATTACCTCCTTGATGTTTGTTTAATTTTACGCCTGACTTCGTGTTGATTTTGAACTTAGAGACCCGGAAAAGAATAGAACCACTTTAAAAACGAACTCTTTGTCGCAGAGAAATATTTTCATTCTTTATCTGGGATTCCTTTTTAATTACTTTTGCGAAATTACTGTTTATCTATTCCAGATTAAATCTAATAAAAAATAGAATAAAAATAAATAAAGCAATGGATTTAACGAGGTTTATAGAAGAATGATCAATAATAGAGCAAGATATACTTATATAAACATTTGGCATTTGTGACATGGAAGACCAGAAGAAGTGCGATTAAAAAGTTGGGGGGGGGGCTGTATTATTACTATACACAGATTCGAAAAAGTTGGAAAAAAAAAACATAAGAAATAAATGTTACCAAAGGCAACAGAAGTTACTTTTCTACTTAACTGGATAAGTATTTAGTATTTTTATTTAATTTAAAATGTTTATTCGGTTCGAAATTCATACAGTGTTTATCGGTATATTTGAAAAATTTGAATCAGCAGGTGTTATCTGTGAGTACGTTCCACACTATAACTATGACATAATTCGAGCAGACAAAACCATTTTGCATTTATTTATTTATTTTTTTTTTACAAAGGAATCCCCACTTATCAAGGCTCAGAACCCACTCGAGGATAAGGGTTAAAGAGTGTACAGTAATCAAAAGGGACAATATAGTAATCGTTAGGTGCAAATTTGGTAAATTGGATTACTTAAGGCAAGGGGAACAACTCATCAAACACTTGTTTACGTTGGAGTTGATGACGACCATATTGTAGTCAGCTGGAAAGCAGGCAAACTTATCAATTTTTAAATTCAAATTAGTTTTCGTAATTCAAAGAGACGAATTTTCCCACCACGTTTTAATATTTCGAATAAGTTTAATCTTTATACGAAAAATTACCAAAACAAAGCTTACCTTCTTTATTAATAGAGCTTTTCCTTTAAAAAGCTTTTTAAATTTTATAAAAATGATTCACCATATGAATGACCAGAAAAAGTACCCCCTCATCCGGAATTTAAAAATTATGACAAAAATAAAATAAAACTGATAGAATAGGATAGTCTTTTTTGCTAGGAATTCTAAGACACCTTGCTGCCTGGGAGAAAGAATAGATACAGAAGATTGGGCATATAATAACCCAACAAACGACCAATTAAAAATAAAAATGGGTGCTTCTTCACTATTAGGACGAACTTTTGTAGTCGATAAATGTAGTTGTCAGATATAATAAAAAAAGGTACGCATGCAGAGAGTGATCCGTGCTGAAATAACGTTATTATTTTAAAAGCCATTGTTAACATGGGGAGGGGAGGGTGTTTTGTACCTATTCTGTACTTTAACCTTAAATGGAATAAAAAAAAAACCCATAAAACTTTAATTAAACTTGGAAATACGATTTAAAAAATAGCGCGGATCACTCTCTGCATTAGCACCTAAAAAATAATGTTTCGGATTTGTTTTACTATACAGATTCGAAAAAAAATTATCAAAAAATAAAATAAAATAAATGTTATCAAAGGCAAGATAAGCTACTTTTCTACCAAACTGGATATTTTTTTAGTGTTTTTATTTAATGTAACGTTTATTCGTATCGAAAAAAAATAGTGTTTACCGATGCATTTGAAAAATGCAAATGGCGGCATGTCCGCTGTTGAACACGGTAAGTTTGGGAAAACGAATTTAAACAAAAAATTATACAAAATACTGTTAGAAACTCGCTCAATATATGTTAGCATGACATGGGCGGACATATATTCGGTGGGTTTCTAACAGTATTTTGTATAATTTGTTTGAACTCATCTTCCCAAACTTACCGTGTTTAACAGCCAGCATGCCGCCATTTTTCTCTTTAAAATATATCGATAAACACCGTATGATTTTCGAACCGATTACACGCTTTAAAGTGAGTAAAACCAACAAAAGCCTTTCCAGTTAGGTAGAAGAGTAACTTATCTGGCCTTTGATGACATTTGTTATATATTTGTTTTCTTACACCTTTTTTCCGAATCTCTGTATAGTAGCACAAACCCAAACTGGGTACTTGTGCATTTTTGCCACCGTACTGAAAAACGTTATTTTGAAAGCCATTCTTTACATGTGGAGGGGTGGATATTTTGTAACTATTGTTTCTACCTAACAATTTAAAAAAAAAAAAAAAAAGATATCGTGAAGCTTGAATTTAACCTGAAAAATATTAATAGCGCGGTGGCAAAAGTTCATAAGCACCAAAAATTGGTGTTTGTTCGGATTTATCCTTATCTTAAGACTAATTGCACAGCCAAGGCTTGAGAGTAGGATATATCCTACTACTTGACCCATAGCTGGAGGGTAGATATAGATTCATACGTTTTCAATTTGTATTGGGTGTTATACGAGAGAAAAAGAGGGGATAGTGATAAGTAAGATAGGCTCTATATGAACGAAATGGGTCAACCGGAAATGTTTAAATCCATTTTCGTTCATATTTGGCTAAAACAAAAAAATTAGGCACTTATGCATAATAAGAACCGCGCATAAATATTTAGAAACCCATTCTTAACACGAGGATGTTTGGTCAGTATTCTGTACTTTCCTCTAACAATTTAATAAAGAAAATATACCATAAAACTAGAATTTAACTTGAAAATCCTATATAAAATAATAGCACGGTCCGTATTCTGCATAAATACGCAAAATAAAAACATATAATAAAGATAGACGTGAAAGAAATACAACTTTACCGAGTTCGGGTAGGGCATGGGGTGGCATAAAATAAGGCATCATGCCCTTCTGAAGGAAGTTGTTACTCCAGTAAATCTCTTGTAGACTTTCCGGTGTTAGCAGAACCATAATTCAATAGCGAAAAAAAAAAAAAAATGGTACACGGCCAAAAATAAATAATCCCAGTAAAATATATATATATATATATATATATATATATAGCTACAAGTGGCTCTTTTTGATTCAGTGTACGGTTTCTTTTGTTAAAATGTCCCGTTCTGAGTACACACAGATTTCCACCTGCTGCCTAAAGTTTCGTGATGAACTTGAAGTCCGCTGGTCATGCTACTACTGAGGACGTCGCCTACGAAGTGATGACTTCTAAATATCTTCAGAGACCAAATCTAAACGGCAGTCCCATCCAATTGAAATTTGATGATGAACCCGTGTGCCTCCCTCTTCCCGCCCCTCCATCCTTATTTGTATACAATGTATCTTTTACTTGTGTGAAAAAGAAGGAGGCAATGTGGGGGCAGAGGAGGGCATTTTGGACAGTGTGTCACTGCTTAGAGGGAGAGAGGGGTGGGTGGGCGAAAGAGGAAACGGTAAAGGAAACTTTTCTGGGCGAAAACAATAGTCATTTTTTTATGGATACACAAAGACAGGAAGGAGAGAAAGACGAGGAGGGAAATAGAGAAGGAAGACTTCAGGGAAATAGGAACCACATGTGATACGAGAAGAAAACGAAAAAGATATATATATATATATATATTTAGTTCCAGTTGAAAGTTTGGACTATATAATGACTATATCGCGAGTGACTTGCTCGCTCGCCCCCTTTAGCAAAAAGAATCGATAGCAAAAAGCGGTGACTATACCGAAGAATGCGATAACGTTTCCTTTCTTGGTTAAGAGATTTTGTATACTACTAAATAATAAAATATGCAGCAGAATCAGTTGGGGACACTTACTGGGTGGATTTCTATTAGTATTTTGTTTTGGGACTTTTGAGTCCTTAATGACACTCCGAAGACGCCATGTTGTCGTCAGTTTAACTTACCAACTCAGCAGCACTTGTTGTTCAAACCGAATAAAAGCTTTAAAATACGTTAAGACACATAAAACTTATTCAGGTAGGTAGATGAGTGACTTATCTAGTATTTAGTAGCATATATTTCTTTAGAGATGAGACAGTTCCAATATTTTCCCCGATTCCGATATAATTTCCGATTCTTTATAAATATTTAATCATAGTTATTTTTTCCTGATTACCGTAAAACACATGCTAAAATCTGCATATTTTTCTAAAGCATAAAAACATTTGCAGGGGGGGGGAGGGAATCTACAGATTTTTGCTTTACCGGTAGTTTAAAATAAATATTTATAATTTTATTATTACCACCAGCAGTGGAAAACTTAAGATAATTAAAGAAACCGTGTCGGCATCGGAAAATATGCACACATTTTCCCGATTCCGATACCCCCAAAAGCTCCGATTTTTCAGACTGTTTCAATTATTAACCGTTATAAAGAAAGAAATATATAGTTACTTAGGGCCATAGAAATTAATACTAATTTAGTATGTGCTTTCACGGTACATACATACATGGTATATATCCTAATCTATATATTACTAGGATAACGTGTGTGTTATTTACTTTGTGCGCCATACTTGCATCCGAGTGACTGTCGTTTAATTTTTATGTACTTCCATTTCTTATAATAAATAATTTTACCAAGTTCATAAGTTTCGGTTTCGATTATAGCTGATGACACTTAAGTCATTTATTTAGTTATAAATAATGTTACCAAGAATTCTTCATGAGTTTAGGTTTCGATTATAGCTGATGCACCCAAATATATATAACTACTTAACTTACTCACATAAAATTAATATACGAAAGTATAAATTTATGCGTAAACTTTAATTATTTACTTCAAAAGTGCTCAATGCATCGGTAGAGCTAGTTAGTAAGTTATAAAATATATATGGCGATTAAGCTACACTGAATATTCCGCGTTTCATCCACTCTAGGGCTCTTCAGGCTGAAGAGTCCTAGAGTGGATGAAACGCGGAATATTCAGTGTAGCTTAATCGCATTATATATTTTATAACTTACTAATATATATATATATATATATATATATATATTGAAATCGAAACTTTAAATCGATAGAACATTAACTCTATAATAATATATACGAAATCTGCAAGAATTAAAATATCATATTTAAGCTTACTTTACGACTGGACTACGTCAAGCGTCTCTGTTAGCTTAGATAAATACTGTTGCAGTTTTAACAAAAGAGCTACAATAATATCAGAGAGTCTCCATTCACGCTGAAAATCTACAAAATGCTAACATCAGTATATTACATTTGAATGAGTTCCCTGTGGAATTTTCACAGATCCCGCTAATATCTATTAGTATATAGGGTATACGTAACCAGCAGTAGCCACTCGTTGCTAAGAAAGAAATTGTAAAAATGTAGAAGAGCCCTCGGCTCTAATCATTAATTCTCGCCTTAAGGCGAATGGATTTCGTGTTAGTCTACTACAGTTTCTGGCTTACAACTACGCACATTCTTGAACATGTTGGATTAAACCGAAACTTAAGTCTTCTGTCTGCCAAGGTTGGCGTCAGTGTGTGACATTTGCCACTGGAAATCAGCACAAAGTAACTCTTTCTTCTTTTGAAAACGCTTTGGAGAATTTAATACCAGGTTTCTTTGGAAAAGGTTCTCTTGAAATGCTTTATGTCTTTTTTTTTTTTTTACTTTATAAATTAAGCCCAATCCTGTTTTTGTTTTCTTCCTCCACTAGTTTTAAATTATTGGAAAAATAAAGTTAAAAAAAAAAAAAAAAGAAGTGAGGACGAAATAAAACTACTTCGCCATCGAACACCTTCCACCCCTAATGGATCAAGTACCTTGCTGTGAGGGTGGAGGTATTTTTGTTTTGTGTTGTTTTATGGGGATAGGAAAGGGGAATAGGATGAAGGAGGCGGGACAAGGGCTTTTTTGTTTTCAAAGTGAAAAGAAAATTGAGTTAAGTTTTTACAAACACTTTATCAGCCGATGCAAGTAATAGAACTGGGAAAGAATTGGTCATTTCCGACTTTTGAATTAAGAAATATTTCTTTGGCAACTTTAAAGAATTTCAATTGCAGTTGGGATAGTCAAGACTAAAGAAATGACCAATGAAACTTACGAAAGACAAACATGGAGTTTTTTTTGTTTTTTTTTTTTACTCGTAATGTAGCTACACCTAGTAAGCTTATGAACCCCCTAGTGTTGCAACACGAACCAGTGGTGTCGGATGTCTAACTATATGAGTTAAAGAAAATCACTGCGATTGTGAAGGAAATTACATTGCCTAAATAAATTTTTCATGTATTTGCGTACGTACTGCATTTGTTTTTTTTTCTAAGTATTATATATATATATATATATATATATATATATATATATATATATATTAGTGATGGGACGATTCCAATATCGTTCCCGATTCCGAATTAAATTCCCGATCCTTTAAAAAAAAAAATCTCTGAAAGTTTTACAATCGAGTTATTTATTTCCGATTACCGTGAAAAATACAAGTTAAGAATTCAGGTATTTTCTCAAACGTAAAAAATTCACTTGGGGGCGATGATCTATAGATATTAGTTTTACTGGTAGTTTAAAATCAAATATCTATCTATCCTCATCATCATTACTACTACCACCACCAACAGTGGAAGATTTTGCTTTAACAAAATCAAATGAAAAAGACAAAATAATCAAAGGCACATCCCAATGCTAATTATAATATATATATATATATATATATATATATATATATATAGTAAAAACTTGAAGACAGTGCTCAATACTATTGTAGAGCAAATGTGTTTTATTTTTTATTACCGTTTTATCTGTTTAGTTACATATGTTTCAGATGTTGGACCATGTTTACGATACAGCAGCCTCGTCAAACCTTACAGACTATATATATATATATATATATATATATATATATATATATATATATATATATATATATACATAATTATTTAGAAAAAAACCCAAACAAAAACAAGTGCAGTACATACGTAAATAAATCAAAATCCGTGTGTGTATATATTATATGAGAGAGAGAGAGAGAGAGAGAGAGAGAGAGAGAGAGAGAGATTAAAATAAATGTAAAATATATGTAAAAATAAAGAATGCAATTAAAATTTCTGGAAAAAAGATTTAACCTATCACGGACTTTGCAGTTGCATAATCCAATTTTAAAATATCTACAATTACAAAAGAGAATTCGAGTATGTACGGATGAAAAAAATGAACTGAAATTGTTAAATAGAAATAAACTTAGCACTTGCATAAGCCGACTTCTAAAAAGCCTACAATTATAAAAGAGAATTCGAGTATGTACGGATGAAAAAAAAAAGGCAACCTTAACTAAAACTGTTAAATAGAAAAAGGATATCATCAGCTGTCTACCATGTAACTGTTTCAGATGCATAATATGATTTATTTTTATAAAGCTAGATCGTCAAATGTCCTGATAAACGTAAATGACCCCATTATAAAAAAATAAGTTTCGGACAAGATAAAGAAAAGTTCAGAGATCTAAAGAGTTTACTAACTAATTTAAAGAGGTCCTTTCTTTTAAGAGATGGAATCTAGTTAAAAGGCGACGAATAGAGGAGAGGATCGGGCAGGGGTCAACAAATGTCACTCATCGTCAGTTCAAAAAGACACCCCATCCCTTTTCCAAAAAAAGTAGCCAAGAAGAAAAGAAAAGAAAAAAAAACAACAAAAAAAACAAAGGCCAAATAAGGAGCCAACTGAAAGTGTTAGGGAGTGAGGAAAAAAGCAATGTTCGAAAGCGAAATTCTAGCCGTGCTCCTCCCCAACCAAACGGTGAGCCTCCTGGGAAAACAACATCTATTGTTTTTACTGTCATTGGCCAAGTGTCAGTTCCTTAAATAAAGAAACTGAACAAAAAAGGAAACTGTTCAATTCTTTTTATAACAACTGAAGGGAATTTGTTTTCTCTCTTTGGGGGTCAAACATTAAGGCCATCTTTGGAAACTGAAGAAGCTTATCCTTTTAATGGACAACTGAGGATTGGCATGGATGGACGAATGAAATTCTTGTTTTCTTTGTCCCCTAAATTTCTTCTCTTTTTGTGAAACACGGGTTGTTATTTACCTTACTTCTGAACTTCAATCAGTCAAGTGAGGAAAGCCCTTTATCACTCATCGCTTATGAGTATGGTCATCCCTATGACAGGTCAGGAGATCATGCAACTGGAGTCTTTTACTGGAGGTGGGAAAATGATCCATCAGTTAGAAACAGAGTTTCAATTGCCTCTGAGATTAGTATTGTTTTCATGTGTTTTACACAAGAAATAAAACCACAATAACGTATTATTTGGTTTGTTCCGACAACAGCTTGGCTGTACTTACGTTTCGGTCGATGCAACATCCCATTTTTTTTTCGCGTCTATCTTGACAATGATTCTGATTAGCGAATGATGGAAAAACTTTTGCTGTTTTTTTTTTTTAAATTATAATCGTTAGGATTTAAATGACTGTTTGGTTGGAAAAAAAAATGTATTCTTCCAACCATTGACTAATTGAAGTCATTGTCAAGGTAGATCTGAAGAGGATCGTGGGTTACATCGGCTGAAACGTAAGAATAACCACCAAGGTGAGAACAGTAGTCCGAACAATCGAAATAATACATTATCAATCGTCATCTAAAACGTTCAGAAACGTTACAAAATAAGTTATTAAACAAATTCCTATGAATGCAGACACTGGTGAACAATATCAAATGATTACGCCAATAAGTGATTTTTATTTCAACGTGGGATTTATATATATATATATATATATATATATATATATATATATATATATATATATATACACTAGATGTACATACCCGGCGTTGCCAGGTAAAAAGTATAATGGCGTACAGAGAGTTTATTCACATATTATTTAAGATACACCAAATATCCTAAGCTGTTATGATTTCCCTGAAAGTTTAACAAATTTTGGATTTTTGGAAACATAAGACAATCATCTCCATCTATGAAATTCAAGCAAGAAAATAAAATTTCAGAGCTTAAAAGGGAAATAATCATATGGTTTAATGAAAACTTACTTTCGTTTTTACATGCAGTTGATGTTGGTTATACTAATAAGTAAAATTAAATGTAGATTGAATAAATATAAATTAAATGATATATAATGTATATAATATTTCTAAATAGAATACTTAAAAGCAATTGTATTACTAATTTTCATTAAAAATTTAGAGCTAATTATTACAACAAATTTTCTTTAATGTAATATGAAAATGAGATAATCTCTTGAATACTTTTTGTATTTATTCAAAAGGTATTCAAGAGATTATCTCATTTTCATATTACATTAAAGAAAATTTGTTGTAATAATTAGCTCTAAATTTTTAATGAAAATTAGTAATACAATTGCTTTTAAGTATTCTATTTAGAAATATTATATACATTATATATCATTTAATTTATATTTATTCAATCTACATTTAATTTTACTTATTAGTATAACCATTATATATTATATATATAGAAATCATGCTGGAATAAAAATATGTCCGTTTTCAGTTTAATATTTAATATATTTGTGAAACAGTGTAGCTTTTGCATATAGAACTTTCAAACATTGGGTTTACGATTGTTTTCGCGATCGTCAAGTGTAAAATGACAGTTTTGATTAACATGGGAGTGTGGAGGGGAGGGACAACGAATTTAGAATATTCAAGAAACAGTAGAACTTTGTGTCAAAAAAAAAAAAAATTACTAATTGCCTTTTTGTGACATTAGCATACATATCTTTTGTGAATAAGCATTATTTGATATTTATTTTATTTGCGTATTTATAACATATATATGTCAGATTTGATTCGCACTACTTAAATGGAAAAGTAATGAAATGGAAAGGGCGATTGGGAGATGGAGGAGAGATGAGGAATGAGAGAAAGGCAGGAAAGATGAAGGAACAAACGCAAAGTTGAGGGACCGAGACGAGGGAGAGACTAACGAGTAAAAATGAGCCTCCAGTGGTTGTATAACACATGGTCCTGGGCTATTTTGATGATGAAGAGAAAAAATAAAATGTAAACCTTACTCTTGATTAAGTACTAATTATTTAGTAGAATATATATATATATATATATATATATATATATATATATATATATATATATATATATATATATTGTTTGTATATTTTGGCAGCAAGTCATTATTCAAGCACGTCTGGTTGAACACGAGAGATCTTTTTTTTCTGGTTTTCTTGGATATCTTTCCAATTCGCCGAGCGGTCTTTATTTCGGCTGGTATGTTGTATATTATGGCGCCCAAAACTTGTTCAGCCATATTCTTCCCAAGCACTTTCTATCGGTACATCCGACCGTCGTCAGGAGCGATTGTTGTTTTCGTTTTCTTTTTCTTTATTGTGTATTTATAGTTAATTTATTAACTTTTTAAAAGGTTAGAAAAGTTGGGTGCAGGATGGGTAGGGGCGAATTATTTTTATATTTAATTTTGATTTTTTATTTTATATTTTATTTTAGTTTCTTGTTAGTCATTCAATACAGTTAGTATGTTTGTCCCGGTATTAAATGAGATGCGATATATATATATATATATATATATATATATATATATATATATATATATATATATATATATATATATATATATATATATAATAAAGATAATAAACATTAAATAGAATAGAAACTGAAGGTTTTTATCTTTTAGTCAAGGAAATACTGATGACTTTCACAGAACCAGGAATGAATAAAACAACAATAAATCCCATAGAGAAGTAAGAATCAGGTGAATGGGAAAGATGATAAACAGCCTTCCCATCTGGCTTGCATAGGGTTCTTCTTCTTCATCTTTTTATTATTGTTATTATTATTGTTTGTGTTGGCTTGTCAGATTAATATGCGAACATATCTGTTGACAAATAGCAGAGAGCGAACTGAAAACTGACACATGCTGATCACAGAACATCTGCATCAGATTCGGTAATAACTGCTAATTGAAACGAGTGAGGGAGGAAGAACGATGGCTGATAGAGAAGGTCTTCGTTCCCCGCAGACTTTTCGAAACATATGGGTTGACATGCTAAAATAATAATAGACGTGTGTCCAATTTTATTGTGTCTGCATTAAAGACTAGTTTATTTATTTATTTTATTTTTTGTGCCATACATTTCTCTGGGCAAATTCCTTAAACCGAAGAAAACGCCTGTTTTGTTTTTCTTCGAAATTAACTCTAAAAATGCTTAACATCTCCAGTATGGGGCAAAATAAAGGGCATTTGTTCGTAAGGGTTACTTTTTTTTTTTTACTTAGGAGTCACCACATATCAAGGCCCGAAAGCCAATCGAGGATAAGGATTAATGAATAGTGGTAGTATAGTAATCTTTAATAGTGTTAGTTAATAGTAGTCCATCTATGAGGATGACGACGTTTAAATTTTTTTTTTTTTATCGACTCTCTGACTCCGTTGATGACTTAAGCTCGATGTTTGATTTACAGTGCTTTGCTCAGGAAGACGAGATTTGGGTTCTGATGGTGAATGGCCGCCTGTCGGTGTCTTAATGTGCGACGCTCCCTAACTGCTCGCTCATGTACGTTGTTGAGGAAGGCCATCACGCTATCACACGTGGAGAGCGCCAAATGCCTCAGTCCGCTTCTAATGTCTTCAAACGATTGAAAGGAATATTGCAGCTCTTGAGGGTTAATAGTGTAAATTGGATACAATTTGGTTATTTATGGGGGACGACTCAACAAAAACGCGTTTACGTTGGATTTAAAGGCTACCATGTTGTACTCAATCGGGAAGCAGACCAGCGGAACAATGTTCTACGGGCGAGCAGTTCTGGGAAAAACTTTGTGGAATCTGCGTTTAAATTTAGGCAACGAAAGGAAGTAAGGTTAATTTGCAAGAAACGATTCTAGGGGGCTACTGCAGTCAATTAAGCAAAATTTTGTTCTCCAAGTCAAGTTCACAGCCCAGTTTGTATAACCAAGCACAAATACGCACGTGCGCGCGCGGATTGAATCCAACCGGATAGAAAAGTGGATAATCGTCAAATAAGTGCCTAATACTAAACGAAAGTTTCATAAAGTTTCTTTCCTAGTGGACCAAAATACGGCGAGGTTGCTTCCCAGTTGCCTAAAAGATGGTGATTTTTCAAATCTAATGCAAATAAGTCTTTGTTGAAATATCCTCTTAAATAATCAAATCCAACCAAGTTCCATTACAACTGATCATCATAATGTTGTCTCACAATCTACCTGATACTTATTTAACTTTATCTCGTGTCGCCCTTAGGCCTTGTTAAGACATGATCAGAATTTTCTTATTAAATAACTTCACCAAAATAAAAAAGACAGCAGTTTTAATAATTTCATATAGAGATGTGTTTGGAGGTAGCGAGGCGGATCCGAGTATTAGACACAAACACACACACACATATATATATATAAAATTTAAGGCATGTTCTGAAATGGTTTGAAAAGATATTTTTATTCATAAAATTGTTTTTACCAATTTCAAAGCACATTTTTACTTGATAATAAATTACAGGATTACTAAAGGCTTCCACATTGACCATTTATTTCATATCAAATTAAACCATTATATATATATTAATGGGATATATATATATATATATATATATATATATATATATATATATATCCCATTAATATATATATATATATCCCATTAATATATATATACCATTAATATATATATATATATATATATATATATATATATATATATACCATTAATATATATATATTTATTTATCCCATTAATATATATATATAAATTAATGGGATAAAAATATATATTAATGGGATGAATATATATATATAGATATATATGTATTAATGGGATGAATATATATATATTTATATATATTAATGGGATGAATATATATATATATTTATATATATTAATGGGATATATATATATATTAATGGGATATATATATATATATATATATATTAATGGGATATATATATATATATATTATTGGGATAAATATATATATATATTAATGGGATAAATATATATATATATTAATGGGATAAATATATATATATATTAATGGGATAAATATATATATATATTAATGGGATAAATATATATATATATATATATATATATAAATATATATTAATGGAATAAATATATATACATATATTAATGGAATAAATATATATATATATATTAATGGGATATATATATATATATATATTAATGGGATAAATATATAAATATATATTAATGGGATAAATATATATATATTAATGGGATAAATATATATATATTAATGGGATTAATATATATATATTAATGGGATAAATATATATATATATTAATGAGATATATATAAATGAGATATATATATGCATATATTAATGATATATATATATGTATATAATAATGAGATATATATATGTACATATTAATGATATATATATATTAATGGGATATATATATTAATGAGATATATATATATATTAATGAGATATATATATATATGTATATATTAATGGGATATATATATATATTAATGAGATATATATATATATGTATATATTAATGATATATATATATATATTAATGAGATATATATATATATATATATGTATATATTAATGAGATATATATATATATGTATATATTAATGAGATATATATATATGTATATATTAATGAGATATATATATATTTATGTATATATTAATGAGATATATATATATATATATATATGTATATATTAATGATATATATATATTAATGAGATATATATATATTAATGAGATATATATATTAATGAGATATATATATATTAATGAGATATATATATATATTAATGAGATATATATATTAATGATATATATATATATTAATGAGATATATATATATATTAATGAGATATATATATATTAATGAGATATATATATTAATGAGCTATATATATATATATATATATATATATATTAATGAGATATATATATTAATGAGATATATATATTAATGAGCTATATATATATATATATTAATGAGATATATATATATATATATATATTAATAAGATATATATATTAATGAGATATATATATTAATGAGCTATATATATATATATTACTGAGATATATATATTAATGAGATATATATATATATATATATATATTACTAAATATATATTAATGAGATATATATATATATTAATGATATATATATATTTATATATATTAATGATATATATATATTAATGAGATATATATATATATACATATATTAATGAGATATACATATATATATATATATATATTAATAATATATATATATATTAATGATATATATATACATTAATGATATATATATATTAATGATATATATATATTAATGATATATATATATTAATGATATATATATATATTAATGATATATATATATATATATATTAATGAAATATATATATATATATATATATATTAATGAAATATATATATATATATTAATGAAATATATATATATATATATATATATATTAATGGGATATATATATATATATATATTAATGGGATATATATATATATATTAATGAGATATATATATATTAATGACATATATATATATATATATATATATATATATATATTAATGAGATAAATATATACATATATTAAGGAGATAAATATATATGTATATATATATATATTTTAATGAGATAAATATATATATACACCACACTTTTATGCCATTTCTAGTTAAGTTAATAATATTTTATGTATGTCTTATGTACATCTGTATCAAAAACACTTGTAAACGTTTAATTTTTAAATTTTTTGTTTCCATACTTTGTTGACCAGGCGCGTACGCAGACCCCAAAATTTTAATGAATTATCATTATGCCAGATCAAACGATCGCATTTCTGTGTCTCGACACATCTTCTATCATTATATGTGATCAGTTTTCTATAATAGTCAACCATATAGGAGCCTATTCGTGACCAGACACACGCACACAGATGTTCAGCTTTATATTATAGATATTAATGAGATAAATATAAATATTAATGAGATCAATATATATATATATATATAAATATATATATATATTAATCTCATTAATATATATATATATATTAATCTCATTAATATATATATATATATATTAATCTCATTAATATATATATATATTAATCTCATTAATATATATATATATATATATATATATATTAATCTCATTAATATATATATATATATATTAATCTCATTAATATATATATATATATTAATCTCATTAATATATATATTAATCTCATTAATATATATATATATATTAATCTCATTGATATATATATATATATATATTAATCTCATTGATATTTATATATTAATGAGATGAATATATGTATATTAATCTCATTAATATATATATATAATAATCTCATTGAGATGTATATATATATTAATCTCATTGATATGTATATATATATTAATCTCATTAATATATATATATATTAATTTCATTGATATATATATATATATATATATTAATCTCATTAATATATATATATTAATCTCATTAATATATATATATTAATCTCATTAATATATATATATATATATACATTAATCTCATTAATATATATATATAATTATCTCATTAATATATATATATTAATCTCATTAATATATATATATTAATCTCATTAATATATATATATTAATCTCATTAATATATATATATATATACTAATCTCATTAATATATATATATACTAATCTCATTAATATATATATATACTAATCTCATTAATATATATATATATACATTAATCTCATTAATATATATATATACTAATCTCATTAATATATATATATATACATTAATCTCATTAATATATATATTAATCTCATTAATATATATATACATTAATCTCATTAATATATATATATATATATATATATTAATCTCATTAATATATATATATAT
This sequence comes from Euprymna scolopes, assembly GCF_053919585.1. Lineage (NCBI taxonomy): Eukaryota > Metazoa > Mollusca > Cephalopoda > Sepiida > Sepiolidae > Euprymna > Euprymna scolopes. The sequence goes on along the minus strand of NC_136484.1, from coordinate 65,231,942 downwards.
ATTAATCTCATTAATATATATATATATTAATCTCATTAATATATATATATATTAATCTTATTAATATATATATATTAATCTCATTAATATATATATATATTAATCTTATTAATATATATATATTAATCTCATTAATATATAGATATATATATATATATACATTAATCTCATTAATATATATATATATTAATGAGATTAATATATATATATATATCAATGAGATTAATATATATATATATCAATGAGATTAATATATATATATATATCAATGAGATTAATATATATATATATATTAATGAGATTAATATATATACATATATTAATTAGATATATATATATATATATATTAATGAGATTAATATATATATGTATATATATATATCTTAATGAGATTAATATATATATCTTAATTAGATTAATATATATATCTTAATGAGATTAATACATATATATATTAATGAGATTACTATATATATATATTAATGAGATTAATATATATATATATATTAATGAGATTGATATATATATATATATTAATGAGATTGATATATATATATATTAATGAGATTGATATATATATATATTAATGAGATTGATATATATATATATTAATTAGATTGATATATATATATATATTAATGAGATTGATATATATATATTAATGAGATTAATATATATATATATATATAAATGAGATTGATATATATATATATAAATTAGATTAATATATATATATATTAATGAGATTGATATATATATATATTAATGAGATTGATATATATATATATATTAATTAGAGTAAGATATATATATATATTAATGAGATTGATATATATATATATTAATTAGACTAATATATATATATATATTAATGAGATTTATATATATATAGTTATTAATTAGATTAATATATATATATATTAACTAGATTATATATATATTTATTAGATTATATATATATATTAACTAGATTATATATATATATTAATTAGATTATATATATATATATATATATATTAATTAGATTATATATATATATATATTAATTAGATTATATATATATATTAATTAGATTATATATATATATTAATTAGATTAATATATATATATATATACATATATATATATATATATATATCAAATTTATTCATTCCATAACAAATGAATAATATTACTGAACGAGAGATGAGGCGACAAATAACAGTTAAAGATGAGGATATGTATGACAGATTAAATGGTATCAAGTGTATTTTTATATAACTGTCTTTAACATTTATTTGCTGCTGAGAGCGGTTTTGTGGAAGTGGTTGGGGGGACAATTATGTAATCGTCTATTTTACCGTCACAACTGATATATATATATATATATATATATATATATATATATATATATATATATATATATATATTATATGAGAGAGACTGAGAGGTGTTAACTCCTTACAAATATATATTTTCTGATAATTCTAGAAAAATAGATTTCTCGGCAGAGAAATCCAAAACTTGTTTTTAATTATTTTTCTTTCTATTTTAGATAAATTACGTTATCTTTAAGTTTAGATATTTCGTGAAAAACGAGAGGTTGGCTTATTCATAAACAAACAAAATACATATTCAACGAAATCGGTAATCATTTAAGGCAAAAAGTTTGACCATATATATATATATATATATATATATATATATATATATATATATATATATATATATATGCTGGATCATTAATAGAAACCACGATAAGAAAATTAAGCCCTATTGAAACCGAATACGACTGACGTTAACCTACTAATTCCCAAAGGTAGTGGACAGTTTGGTTTGGTTGCGGAGTAACGAAAACAACTCGAAATGCAACATTTCATTTGTGCTTAATGTAATGTGATTTTTGAATAAAAACTAATTTTTAGAACAAATCGTTTGACAAAGCTGAACAAATTTAACATTATTAATCAGTATTAAAATGAAATGCGAAAATAGATTTTTGATGTAAGTGAAATCCTCGAAAAACATTTTTTTTTGTTTAGGCATAATTTTAATTCAAGCCATAACCAACACCATAGTCGTCGATTTTTAGCCGCTAGGACGCTGACAAAAAAGTAGCTTATGCCTACGGTTAGAATTTAACATCGAAATGTATGCGTTATTGCATATGTACGCCCGCAAATCAAAAGAAAAAAATATGAACTTTCGAACGCGCCTCCATCATATAAATGCATAAATATTCCCCCTTAATTCTCTTTCTTGTTCGATTTTAAAAGTGAATAAAAACTACCATATAAAAACGAAGGTAACGGTGCTCAGTGGTTAACAATACTTGCTGATGACCTAGGTGTCCAAAGTTCGAATCCAGTTCGTTCTACACTTTGGCTTAAGATGTTGGCAACCTTTACATACCCACTCCCCTTTCCGTTATTCCTCATGTCTTTTGAGAAAGAATTCTGTCTAGAAAATTATCGGGAAAATCAATGCCAACACTAAAACCTTCGGATTCATACGATGATAATGATCATATAAAGAGATACATGCGGTGGAGGAAGATGGCTATGCAATTTTTTATCACTAATTTACAGTAAATGCGTATTGTAATTAAAATATAATTATTTGGTGCTTGTTGACATTGGTGATTCAGGTGAAAACATTATGTACTTACCTGCCATGGCGAAATTAGTATAAATTCCCAAACTGACAAAAAATAATCCAGTAGAAATCGAATTATCGAGTTTTATCGTATATTTTTACGTGGAAGGTTGATGCGACCAATCCAGTATGACAAACTGACTTGTTCCCCTTGACTTAAGTTAAGGGTCCGCCATTTTTTAAACCGAACGGAATTGTGGATGACGTTTTTTTGTCTGTTTTTTTTTTTTAATATTATTAAAAATACATCTAGCACATCTGAATCATTTTTTGGAATTTATACTAATTTTTCCATGCCAAGTAAGTACGCAAAGTTTTCACCTGAAATAGGTTGGTTTGAAAGATCACCAATTATTTTATTGCGCAGATTTATTTTTCAAGTGTTAACGTTAAACAATGTTAAGTTTATCTGATTTTGGAACAGCGAATTTCAGGAAAAGAGATTACGTTTGAAATGAAAAACGTTTTTTGTGTTTATTTGATTTAAACTATTATTTAACAAAATACCTTAAGACTGCCCTATTTGCGTATGTCACTGTGGGATAGTTCGTTGTTTTTTTTATCTATTTATTCTATATATATATATATATATATATATATATATATATATATATATAATCAGTTAAGATAAAGAGTAAAATTACATAGGAACTTTACTGCATTATCAACTCAAATAAGAGATAAAACTCGTTAGGCCATGTCTTTTCGAAGCCAAATGCTTCTCGCCAGAGGAGGAGTAAAGGTCGGCATTATTCATAAATTATGTTAAAAGAAAACACCGATTTTGAAAACATTCAGATCAGAAATGGAATTTTTTTTTTAGATTAGAATTGGAAAAAAATTCATAGGGAGCAATATGATGCCGATAAAATAGATGGCAAAGAAAGAAAAAAATCAAAGGTTAAAAGAATATACAAAACAATACATAAGAAAAATGAAATACTAATAAATTGTTTTTATTTATAAAAGTATTTTTTAAATTTCAAAAACTTATATATATATATATATATATATATATATATATATATATATATATTAGTGGAAATCGACCCAAACTAGGTATGACGCATCTTGATGTAATGAGCAAAAAATTAAAATAATTAAAAAAAAAAAAAAAAAAAGATTTCAAAATCAAAAGCTAGCCAACGGTACGTGTTTACGTGTTATACCAATATATTCCGACTTAAAAAAAAAAAAAAAAAAAAAAAAAAAAAAAAAAAACAGCAATTCCCTCCTTTGTCAGAAACACTGCTCTCTGGTAACTGTCAGCAGTTATTAAACAGAACTTTGGAATTGTAAGCAATCAAGAATATCACAGCTTTACTAATACTGTTTAATCCTCAGCTGGGAAACAAAGATAAAAGAGGAGTTGATTTAATTTGAGAAGTAAATATTTTATTGGCTTTGCAAAATAAGTTTTTTTTATAATTTAAATAATCTAACTCGAGGGGAAAAAAACGTGACCCATAGAAAGAAATCGATCAATTTGTTTCTTTAAAATTATGAACATTTTGGAAAGAAAAATAAATGAAATCGATTCAAACGCAATTCAACTAACCAGAACGCCTCGCTTTCTCTGCTTGAAAAAAAGTATCCATGAGTTCGTGTTGCCTTTCTTTTCCGGGATTTTCATCATAATTTTCCAAGGGCCTGTAATATCCTAAGTAAATAACCGGATGATGATGATGCGCGTTTGGAAAAATCATACTGCAGGAAAAGAAATGTCCATAATACACCTGTGGCCGGATTAGAATAATAATATTATCTTCCCTCGCGTAGTAGACCTTTGATCATCGCCCCCCCCATCACACTTGCATTACCTTTAATAAATGTGTATACATTACATACACGCATATTTCCCCCTTCCCCAGAGCTACAGTGATCGTTTTTTTTTTTTTTGTGAAGGGGTGGAGATTACTAAAGAAAACATCACGGATGAAACGACACCCAATCCCCTCTCACCTCTCTCTGGTCAAATTGACCATCATTATAGAAGGTGTGAACTCATGTTTGTATCTATCTATCTTTTTTCTTCTTTTTTATCCCCCCCCCATCCCTTCAGGCTTCATTGTCTTTTCATATGAACCAATCTCTGACTATAAAATGTCAAATGTGAAAGGAGGTGGGAGCTATGATTAGGACTGGTAAGTAGGAAATATACAGGTATATTTTTCTCCCTCTTTTTTTTTTCTATTATCCAGTGGGATTTTGTATCTATAGGTATACGCACGCCTCTTCTTTACACCTTTTTTTTTTTTTTCAGAAGACGCAGGTGCGCATTCTTACAACAGTCAATATCGGCCCCACCCACCCACAGAAATAGGGGCGGAGCGGCGATCCGCACTTTTTACGAAGAAACAGAATAATAACATAATCTTTTATAAAATGAAGGCTTCTCTATTAAATGCCAAAACAATAACCATGCTTACAGGAACACAATTTTCTCATTATTAATTACGCTATGAATATTGACGACCGCATCTTTTCTTAACAAAAAACAAAAAAAAAAAATATATAATAATTTAAAAAAATCAAAGTGCTTTTTAGCTGCCAAAAATATCGATATCATTTAACTTAGAATCTGCGATATATAATTTATTCCTACAAACAAAGTAGTGTTATATATATATATATATATATATATATATATATATATATATATATATATATATATATATATATATATATAGACTTCTTTCCTTCATGGGGGTAGACTTGAAGACAACCTCGGTTTTTATTGTAGAGAAAACCCAGATCTCTAAAAAGGACACTCTGGTCGAAGAGGATCTCCCTTTTACTGAGTGATGACAGAACAGATACTACACTTTACTCCTAATCAAAAAGCTATTGTTTATCATTTGATACTTGTTATAATGTGATCAAGAAATACATTCACAATTAATTAAAAAAAATAATAGGGATAAATTTGGTGAAAGTTCAGTGTTCAATTTAATTTTAAAATAAAAAATACAGACAAAGCTTTACGATGGACTTATTGTTAAAGGAACGAAAGTGTCATATTCCAAAAATTACGTAAATTGATAAAGTAGTTGTTTATTATTATTATTATTATTATTATTATTAATAATCAAGTAATTATTTATTTATTTATATTTTAGAAACTCATTTTGTACATTTTTCTAAGTGTTCTGTTCTTTCACCTAACAATTTAATAAACAGGAGATACGTTAAAAATTGAATTTAACTTGGAAGACGTTTAACATTGTAGCTGGTGTGTATTTGGCAATGGGGGTGCGAACTGCGACTCGTATACATCAGCCCTCCTGCACAATGTTTTGGTCGATATAGCCTCCAGCTTTCTTCACGTACGTTTTGTCGTATTCGAAAACTTTTATAAAATTTCCAACGAAACCTTTTATTTAACCTACGTGGATAAACTTGCGCTCGTTTTGTCAACCATGACCAACTAGAAGTATATTTTAACGAATTGAATTATGAATAAAATTACGATACATAAATATTTCATTTGAGTTTTCTTGTTCTTTGCATTTTTAAGTTTTTTTGTTTTTTTTAATGATAGAATCGTTAACAAAAATTTATTCAATACATTAATTCTACGTTTGAAAAAAAAAAAAAACGTAACAACATAAACATTATTTGTAAATTGTATATAGCTTCTTATTGGATTAAAAATAAAGTTAATAATGGCCCCGTTATATAACGACACCGCCCCCCCTCTATTAGATTTTAATGTTTCGTTTAATGTTTTTAATTATGAAAAATCCACTTAATAAGGTCAAACTCCATTCAAAGATAAGGGTTAATGCGATGGGTAGATTGAACGTTGAATGATGATGACTATTATGAGAGGGTTGAGAATCCCTACTGAACACTCACACAAATCAACGGAGCAAAAACAGCAATTCTTCACCCTTTGTCAGAAGAATTTCTTATCTAATTGGAGCACTAAATGACAAGAAAAAGGAAGCGATAGTTACGAGGCCGTTGAATGTAAACTCAAGATCCGCTTTTTATTCTCCACATTTAAAGTTAAAATAAATAAAAATTGTCTATAAAATAAAAAAAATCTTGTTTATATATATATATATATATATATATATATATATATATATATATATATATATATATATATATATATATAGGCTCTTTCATTCTTTGCCAGACTATGGATACCCACGTAGGGGTACCTGTGCGTGAAATTCTTGTGACAGGAGGTGCGCAATCTCCAACCACACCTCTTCTGAGTTGACATTGTAAAATACTAGTGGCAAGTCAAGTGTATGTACAGGACGATTGGAAACAAATGCCGAGATAAGCCGAGAGTACACACACACACACACACACACACACACACATTATATATATATATATATATATATATATATATATATATATATATAAAATGGACTCTCGTCGATTTCGGCGTATTTCCGCCATAACAACTAAGTTGTTCCGAAATCCACGTAGATTGTTTTATAGTAGTGAAGGCTTTGTGTAGAACGAACCACACTTTTTGGTGTTACTGCTAATCTTTGTCGGTGCAATGGTTGCCACAAGGCAAAACATACAGTAAACCACAGGTTTTTACATTGGAGTTTTCCTTCTAGATGCATGCCTTAAAAAACATACAATTTTTTTAAAAGTAAAAATAGATGAAGTTTAGTATACATAATTAAAAAGCTTGCGCTTGATTGGAATAGTGTGTTATCAAACCTTTTCATTAATTTTGGGAAAAGATTTTATGCTTCAGGTGATTTATATTTTCAAATATTTATTCATGGTGTTTGGTTTGGTTGTTTTCTATAAGAGATTTTTTTTGTTTTTAACTTTGCAGAACATGATTGAGTTTTGCCAAAAGGACAAGAAAGAAAGAAAAAAGAAAAGCAATAGCATCAATGTTTGACGCATTTTTAGCCAGGAAGCCAGTATCTTCAGAAAGCCTGATCTGCTATTACCAGAATTGTGTAATTTGTGGGCCAGGCGTGTGCTCTAAAGGTATGATTACCTCGTATGCTTTAATTTGTTTTCTGAGCCGTCGTGTTAAATAATAACTTTATTATTTTAAACATGAAACGATTGCCCTATCTATCCATCTATCTATCCATCTATCTATCTGAGCTCAGTTAAGTAACTTGAAATGCTTAATCTTAGACAGTTATTGATACATTAAAACAGGTGGGCTATTTGAAGGAGGTTGAGGTGGAAACATCCAACCTATTCAATACCGTAACCGACAAGAGTAGCCGTAAGGTTTGATATGAAATTATCTAACCAGTAGTCAGAAAACCCAATCGTGACAAGTCAAACTTCTTATTCTACTCCAACCAACGGTGAAAAGGTAGCTGTAGCCCTTACACACTCCAGACAATAAAACTAGAGGATGAAGTAACTGGAACTCAAGCACAAAATTTGAATATGGATCTTAACCGTTACATGACCAAGGGTGGGGTGCGGTATTAACCCCCCCCTATATATATATATATATATATATATATATATATATATATATATATCAATGCCCAGGTTTAGTATCAGGAGATAATGGAAACCCCTGTAAGGGTAGCTGCGCGTGTTATTGTGAGGCAAGGGTTGCGCAATCTTTAATCACACGTCTTCTGAATCGGCACTGCTTGGGTCCAATGGGAAAGAGGCCCAAGACTGACTGGCAACAATGCCGAGATAAGTGGATAGCACATACGTCACCCAGTTTAGTAATGTTCAGGCTCAACTTTGCTTAACTTCGGTGATCTGATGGAACCGGTGTGTCAACGTGGTTATGCCATATATATCAGTGAAGCAATGGGAATCAAACTCACATGATAACTAAAGGTACAACACTATGAAATCATCAAGCTATATGTACGATACTTGACACTGTCCTCATTGTTTAGGATTTTTAATGTACAGGCGTAACTTGCCTGACGGAGAGGGTCATGTTAACTGTGATCGAAGCAATGTATTGTGTGACTATGTACATTAACTAGTGATATTTGTCTTGTGAAAGTTTGGTTGATACTTATATGAACATATTTGGAAGTAGACATATCAACGCTAAATAAACTACTGCATTGAATCTTGTTTTTCTACAATGTTAGTTTGGTGTGTATATATATATATATATATATTACTAACACGCCACCTGGCGTGGCCTCGTCGTAAAATATGTTTAAATATATGTACTTTTTTTTTATTTGTGCGAATATTACTTAAAATCTGATGCATTAATATGTATATAAGAGCGATATAAATATTACTTACAATATGAAATATTAATGTGTATGAGAGGGACAGATTAATATACATATTACAATATTATATATACTAATGTGCGCGTGTATGTATATATATATATATATATATATATATATATATAACACATGAATACACGCACATGTGTGTAGGTAACTAACACGCAATGATGTGAAGAAAATAAGGAAACATTTAACATTGAGGATATGTAGATAATATTACTTACTTTGATATTCTCGTACATCAAACATCTATCCACATGTCATCCGACAAGAAAGAAGAGATGCACTGAAGGTGTGTACGTACGCACATATATCTGTGTATGTGTATGTATTTATATATATATATTATATTATATATATATATTGGTGTGCGTTTGTGTGGATGTAAAAAGTGGATCTCCTTGTTGTGTAAATGAACCAATCATCGCCCTACAAGGAAAGGTCGGGAGGGGGTATGGCTGGGTGGGTGTAGGGGTTGCGTCTTTGCTAACTTTTGATGCTTTTCGCTTCATTACCTATATGACAAAAGAATGCAAAGATGTGCTAAATAAAGTGTACCTCACCGGGCGACTCTTTTCAATTTATTATAATAAGAAGAATCGAGATTATATATATATATATATATATATATATATATATATATATATATATATATCCATGCATTTTATATATATATATATATATATATATATATAAAAAGGAAAAGAAAGTGCGTGCGTGTGGGTGATCACATCGATGGAATGTCCCCGATTCAATTTTTGTGTATATATTTCCTCTCATACAGGACGTACATAATTCACATTGTCATTAATGTTTTCACAATGAGATATATATATAAATATATATTTATATGTGTGTTTGTGTGTGTGTGTGTTTGTATACGTGTGTGCGTGTTTATATATATATATATATATATATATATATATATATAGATAGATAGATAGATATGTGTGTGTATGTATAGCTGTTGTAAGCTATTAATAATTAAAAATAAATTAAATCAACCATGAATAATATTTCTAATAGAATAATTAAACGATTCCATTACAACAAATAATTAATAACATGGAGCTAATTATTAAAATAGATTTTATTTAATGTAATAAACGGAAATTTCACGAAAAACACCCGTCTAGCTGAATCCACTGTGAAAAATTTCCCCCACTCTATATCTGTGCCTAAATCAAAACGCGAATTCAATGAACGAAGCTTCTTTCTTAGAACTGCACGCCTGTGGAACTCTGTTCCGTCTGCCTGCTTCCCTCCGGACTACAACTTGGATGTCTTCAAGTCCAATGGTAACAAATTCCTAATGAACCGCCCCCTTAATTAAACACTTCATCAAATCTCCACACTAATGTAATGTACTTGCAATAACCCTTATCCCTGAGTGGCTTCCGGGCCTTGATAAGTGGTGATCACTGTGTAAAAAAAAAAATATGCAAATGAGCCTATACATATGAATAAATATTATATATAGAAATCATGCTGGAGTAACAGTCTATACAATAGCCAGTTTTCAGTTTTAAAATTCATTTGTAAAACAGTGCGTCCTTTGCACATATGAACAAACAGGAATACGACTTTTTATTATATCGCGCACGCGCGCGCACGCACACACACACACACACAGTATGTGTAGACAGATATGTAGAGGCGGGAACAGAGAGTTGGGTTATTGATTACAGATTAAAAGATCGATATAGAAATTAAGAAATATTATAATCATAAATTATTTTTTATACTAATGAATAATAAAAAGCGTTCATAACAATTTGACATTCAACAGAAAAAAATAGAAATAAAACATCTGAAAAATCTATCTATATATCTATAAAAGTGAACGTGTCTGTGTGTCTGTCTGTGTACATTTCCCTACGCAATAACTCTGTTAATTTTTAGTCTACAGACTCGAAATTTGATATACAGGGTAGTAAGATTTGGGAAAAGCTTTGTAATCGGTTTTCAGTCAGAAATTTGGCTGTTAAGGGGTCAAAGTTCAACGATTTGACCTTTGAGAACTCTTCCAAACTCCTCCGATAATTTTTGGTGTAAACACTTGAAATTTTAGATATAGGTTCCTTGGACATGGATCTAACTTAATAACTTGAGTTGAGTCAAAAGCAATAAATTTTAAGGGGTCATGATAGGAGTCAAAGTTTAAAAAATTGACCGCTTTTTTATGCTCAACATACATACATCTCCAAGCACCCGGACAACGCCGGGCTGAAATGCTAGTATCTTTAATAAAGCAATGTGCAAAAAATATAGCATTTCGTGTCATTACTTATGAAATATTTGTCTGATAATAATTTGGGAAGACATGTTTTGTGTTTTATTTTAATGATTACAATTTTGAAAGTTAATAATAAACTGTCAATTTCTATTATTTACGTAAAATTATTTTTTTTTAAATATATATAGAACAAATATGTTCTAGACTTTTTGAATCGGAATGCTCCTTTTTCTTGAAGTTACGTTTGAAAAAAAAAATATTTCCATCAACTATTGAATAGTGTCACATCAGTTAGTAATCATTAGGACTATGACAACAGCATATTCTTTTCATTGTTTTGACTCTCGAGTATATATCCGACACAGACACAATTAATCAACCAAGAACAACATCACTATATATAAAAACATAAGATATCAATGGATATATACCTGAGATTCAAAATAAGGAAAAGAATATGCTGTTGCCATAGCGTTAAGAATCATTATAGAATCGGTAAAAAAGATGTATAATTAAAAAGATCGGTTAAACGTTTCAGTTAACACACACGCACAGACACACACGTGTGTGCGTGTGTGTGTACGCGCGCACATATTATATATGTAAATCTACTTAAAAAGATAAGCTGTTTTAATATATCAAAAGCATTGTTCCTAACCCTCCCCCCCCTCGATCGTCAGACATTTTAATTTCCAAATTAAGACTCGAATTTACGACCTATTTCTATTAAATTAAAGAAAGAGGAGGAGAATAACAGATCATGCATTCGACACCAAATTCGGAAATTACGCGGTTGCGGGGAGTGAAGCCAATCCTTTGCTGTTGTTTTTTTTTTTATTTTTATTTTTTTATTTTTTTATTTTTAGGTACAATTACTTTTGCCTGAGAAGGCATCAAACACTGTACACCAGTTTGAAATCAAAATTTGAATCGACCTAAAAAGGTTAATTTTCAAAGCTATCAGCGTATGCAACATTCCGACTTCCAGTTGTTTAATGCTCTCTGGCTGTTTACTATGAATGTCCGCAAACATGACATTTATAGGCATTTAATTTCCTTCCGGTTAACTGCATGTAGTCTTGAGATAAGACACTAATCTACAAAGTTAAGGGTGTCTTTATGACAAGGTTCGAATCTCCCGAGCATCCCTTCCTACACCGATTATTACGTAAGCATGAAGCACTAGTGTCTGCAGGTATACAATAGTTAATATTTATTTGAACTCTCTCTCTCTCTCTCTCTCTCTCTCTATATATATATATATATATATATATATATATATATATATATAGATAGTAGAACCTTGATATACGCCACTTAAAAAAGTAACAAAATACAGTACAGTATATAATACACATGAATATAATCAAATAACATTATAAATAAAACCGTAAAGCTGCGCAAATACCGTAACCAGGGGCTGGAAAAACATCGTATTCTACATCATAACTTTAAGAACCGCATCCCGGGGTTGTGTATGTGTATACATATATATATATATATATATATATATATATATATATATATATATATATTGCCCAAAGCTGTAGGCTAAATGAAAAATACTACAGATAGACAATCTCACAGAACGTGAAAAGATTTAGAATGTAATTATGTAATAATTACGTATTACAACATATATATACAAATTATCTTTCATCAAGTAAGTCTTCGCGTTAATAACATTGGTTATACGTCATTACATAAAAGAAAAAAAAATGGAAATTTTTTAAATAATAATAATAAAAAAAAGATAGCCTGAAATATGTCGAACAGCATTAGAGGTGTGGGTTGTTTTCAAAAGGGAAAAGCTGTTGGGAAGCGTCGGTCTAGACATAGCGTCTAATGTCAAAGAGTGGCCTGGACGCCACATGTAGACGAGAGATAACTGTGCGAGCCGTTGATCCATTCGAAGATAGCTTGTACAAGTTGCTTACTTAATAAGGAAGTTAAGCCAGTGTGGAATGGTGATGCGAAAAACAGCAACAATAACAAAAAAAGAAACAATTTTTTAGATTATGTTAATACGAGCAAATTTACGGCAACTAATATTTTGAAAAAAAACAAAAAAAAAAAAAAAAAAAACGAGAGAGGACGCACTACATCGTTTTCTCCCAAGAGAACCTGCTTTTTCATACCAATTGGCAGTGACGTATCTATGGTATGGCAGGCATGGCCCGTGCCATGGGCGCCACTCTGACATGGGCGCAAAAATTGCTTGACAAAAATTAAAATTAGTAGTTAGGTATATCTAAGGTATAAATTATTAAGAAGGGGCGCACATTGAAACTTTGCCATGGGCGCCATTATACATAGGTACGCCACTGCCAATTGGAGTTCGTTTTGGCATTATTCTCTATTGGCTTTTGCATACGCGTCTAGAAAACGTTCTTTGGTACGCAGTCCGACAGAGAACTACGGCTCGTATTTGCCGGCATGAAGCATGGCCCAGTTCGGTCACCATCGCAGGTAGTACCTTCTGTCTTTGGAATATGATTAATTTATTTTTAGTTTGTGCTCTTATCCATACCAAATAAGATATATTGTTACGTGGACTACTACCTGTGATCTTATCTAGAGGGACACTATGTAGGGAGTTGAGCAACCAGACGCCTGTTCACATTACATTTAAATTTCTGCATCTCAGTATAGTCAGGGAAGCAGGAGAATAAGAGGAAATAAGGAAATCTTGTAGTCCGTGCAAAGAAACAATTGGAGTAGAAGTATCTAGCGACCGGAAGTGAAATAATGAGGGTTTGCTTCTTGCCGGATTAATTGGCGGTTAGACGCTCCTACCAGGGAATGCCGACCGGTTCGTTCTTGACTATTTTTGTATCCAACCACAGTAATTCCACTTCTCGAGGATCTGACTGTCTCCGCCTTGCGGCACATTTGCTTCAGCCGCTTGTATCCTATGAGGAGTACCCTCCCAAGCATTATCGCATATTTCAGAAAAGTAGGAGATGGTTTATTGCTTTACCGTTCAAGACAGCCCTGCTTGCGAATGTAAACGAACCGTTATTAACTATTTTTATACCCGACCGGAATGTCCCAACTCGGTTTTCCGTATATTTCGGCGTAGAAGACGACCTTTAAAGTTAAAAAAAATCATCTTTAAAAACCAGCATAGGCTAAACAAACGTGCTTTCGTGATTTAGCAGTCGTCTTATATAACCGATATATGATAAAATTATTAAAATTTACTCCAATTTTCTACCTCATCTTATCTGGGGCTCGCCTTATACGTCGAAATATACGGTATTTTAAAGTAAGGCGTGAGCTTAATAAGTCCTCAGAGGAAATTGAATCTCAGTAAATCTTGCATAATTGCTGCCTAATGACTATGTATCAAAATTAATGCAAATCTGAAATATTTTTCCCCCAACGGAAAATGATGCATATATCATACCTTTCTAAAATCCGTTTTAATTACTTCAAAGAAACCGAAATTTGTAGAATATTGAATTGATATCTAATGATACTTTTTTGTTAAAATTTAACAAAAATTGGAGGTATTTGACTTTTTCATAAGTTTTTACCCCTTTTGTATGAAACTAAATCAAACTACGCAATAATCACGTTGACACATCGGTTCCCGCTGGATCACCGAAGTTAAGCAACGCTGAACCTGGTCAGTAATAAATGGGTGACCATTTGGGACTTTCCAGTGTTGTATGTGTTCTCCGCTTATCTCGGCATTGTTTCTAGTCATCCTGGACTTCTCCTTGCCACTGAACTCAAACAGTGCCGAATCAGGAGAGGTGTGGTTGGCCATTGCGCAACCCTTGCTTCACAATTACACATGCAGCTATCCCTACAAGGGGTATCCTTTGGGGTTCAAGACTGAACGGAGGCATCGAAATCAAACTAAATATAGCCCACAATACGATCGCTTACGCTTAGCAGTTGTGCTTCCAAATTTAGGATGGCCGGTTAATTAGTTTAGGAGAATCCTCTACATGGCTATGTCTATATGTATATATATTTCTGACTTTATATGAATTGTATATTTTTAATTACCTGTTCGTTTCATTGATAATATGGGAGGGCGGATTTCGTTCCACTGAACTGTTGATGTCATTTTCTTTGTTTCAAACGTGACTGCTTCTACCTATTTCTGTTAGTCATGTCGTTTAATTGTCCATTTACAATTGAGTTTTAGTATTAAAAAAAAAACTTGATAAATAGATGTTTACTTCATACCATTGAGTTCATTGTTTAACAGGGTTGATAAAAAAAATACTCGCATCGCTACCTGGCGTTGACGGAGGCAAAAGTATAAAATATTTCTATTAAAACTGCCGTCTCTCTATCTTTCTACATCTCCCTCTGCCTTTCTCCAACCTCGTCTTTTCCCTCTAGCCATTCCTCTCTGGACATACACATAACTGTCTTTATCTAATTAATTCTTCGATGAATGAGCCGAAATATTCTTTCTAAATAAGTACATAAAACCGAAACCCTCTTACTGTACCTGCCTTAATTGAACCCTAAAAAATGATTTTTCTTGTAAACTTTTAGATACTATTCATCCGGAGCAAGGCTGTTTAAGAACATATCAACTTTGTGGGAGTTTCTTTTGTATTTTTTTCATTTAGCTGCATATACACAGTGACAAATGCCGATAGAATAACACATTAACAAAACACTCATGACTACACAGCTCATTCGCCAATATATATGTGTGTGTTTGTGTGAAGTGGCATTGTCTGTGTATTTGTGCCGTATCGTCTCTATCAAACTACTCTATCAATCCTTGATCTGCAGACTTGAAACCTGATATATGAAATATTTTCATCTGTGAAACAAATTCGATTTGGATTTTAGCCTGAAAGAATAACTACTAATAGGTAAAAATTGAAACATGGCAGGCGTAAGTCGATTTAATTTCTATTCTCTGTGCATGTGCAAATATATTTATACGGTTAGCTGCATTACGTTTTAACGTTTTGATATGCACGTGTCCTCGAATAGAGAGCTAAATGTTTTGGTTTCGATTTTAGCTGATGACACCCAAGTCATATTTTTAGAAAAACTTTAAATCACTACTGTATATTGGGTACAATATAATAATCAATAAAGAATCGATTCTATAACAATCAATACGATATCTGCATACATTAAAATATCATAGTTTAGCGTATTTTACGACCGGAAATTACCGATCGGCCCGCTAGTCAATAGGAAAAAAACTGTCTGAAAAATGTCGTTTGAAATAAGAGGAACATATAACACAGTACTATGATTTAGTCATCATTGCTAATGGCAAGTAATACACTCCCCACTCACGTACCCATCCTCCATTTTCTACATTTCTTGAAACCTCTCAGCGTATCTGCCGCAAAATTGTGACAAGTTTAGCACTTTTAATAGCAGACGATAATACATGTAAAACTGGCTTTATTTGCAATATAAGACACAGTAACACAACTATACACAATAAATTCCGCAATTGACAAATACCTGCATGAGAAAATGACAATTTTACATGAACGGCTGGTCAACCTCGTTATAAATTCAAGATGGCCGCCATCATGATATGCAAATTAGTCAAATATTTTACACTTTATTTTATAGTCTTACTTACATGCTAAAAATTCCATTTATATTGTTTGAACATAAATTGAAAGGTTAAGTTTTCAAATCATTTTTGAAATAAGTTTTAAAAAATCATTTTTTTTTTCCACAAAAAAAAAATATGAAGAGATCAGAGGGTTAAAATTGCTGACATTTTATTAAGGAAACTCGGGCTTTATCTTCATAAATGCCTCGTCTTTATCAACGATTGATGAAACTGTCGTAATTATTGAGTTGGTTTTTATATCTCAATTTCGAAATAAATATTTGTATAATATTAACTTCTCAAATCCACTGAGCTTTGAATTAGCCAATCTTGGCCATTACTAAATGTGCATTGTATATATAATCTTGGCTCTGGCTCCTTCAGTCTTTTACAGACTATGGATACCCACCGTAGAGGTGCCTATGCGTGAGATTTTTGTGGTAGTAGGCGCGCAATCTCCAATTACACCTTTCCTGAGTAGACATTGTTAGATACCAGTGGCAATTGGAGTGCATGTTCAAGACGATTGGAAACAAATGCTGGGATAAGCGGAGAGCACATACAGCGCTTAGAATTCCCAAATAGTCACCCATCTAGTACTAACCAGATCTAACAATGCTTAACTTCGGTGATCTTACGAGAAGCGGTGTGTCACCGTGATCATGTCGCACACGCATACATATTAGTGATAGGACGATTTCGGGAATCGGAAAAAATCGGAATGTTGACGGTATCGGACAATTTCTTGCCTATTTTCTGATACCAAAAACGATTCTTTTAATTAAGTTTTGATTTGATTTAGCGCAAAGAAAACTTTTCTACTACTGGTAGTAATAAAATAATGAAAACCTATTGATTGAAAACCAGTAAAACTAAAATCGATAGATCATCTCTCAAATGTGTGTCTTTACGCTGGAGAAAATATCCGCACATTTTACATGTGCTTTTGCGGTAATTGTGAAAAATAACAACTTTATAATTAAATATTTAGAGTTTCATGAAGAATCGGAATCGGTAATTGTAACTAGAATCGGGAAAAATATTGGAATCGTCCCAGCACTAATATATATAAGGTTGGTGCAAAACTAATTTATATATATATATATATATATATATATATATATATATATATATAGTTGAACGTCAAAAAACATTATTTTTGCACCAACTTAATAATATGTGTGTGTGAAAATGTATTCTTAAAATACAAAAACAAAACGGTGAAAGTTTCTCGGAATCTTTAAATGATTAGTAAGGAGGTATCCTAACATCACCTTCATTTTGACGGCAGGGGTTCTGCGTGATGAAATAATGGGCGATGGTGCACTATTCAACCCAGCATGACTTTATCTGTATCTCGTAATAATATATATATATATATATATATATATATATATATATATATATATATATATATATATATATATATATATGAGAGGAGCTGCATATACTTTGGAAAAAGAAAAAAAAATACCGGATAGGAACTGTACGTATAGATTACATTATTCATGTGGAGTAAGGTATGTTCTTCGTTTGAAGTAAAACTCCTCAACAGTAGACTTACGCGTACTACTTGCTGTTAAGTTAGTCGATTAGTGCTAGTAATAGTGGTGGTAGTATTGTGTTAAGTAAAACAAGATAGCAACGTTGAAATAAACTAAATAAAAAAAAAAATGTCGATAGTTAGTAGAAGGCGAGAGAAAAAATAGGTTATAAAATTGATTCAAAATCTGAAAATACTTTCGAAGCTTCTTTTTTTTTTTTTTAAGTTTACTAAAATTTTTTTTATTTTCGATTTTTCCCCCTCTTTTTTGTTTTTGTTTTGGACTAAAAAAAAAAAAAAAACTGCATTTATAAAATGAATTATCGAACCCAAAGGAAAACAAAATGAAAAAAAAAAAAAAATGAGATAAAAATAACTGAAGGTGCACTTAAAACGAATACAGAATACCACCACTCTCGTGTTGACTTACAAAAAAAAAAAAAAAAAAAATCAACTTACCTGGTGTAATATTCTTGTGATGTGTGCCATTACTTTCCTCTGCCTGGAAGAAAAAAAAAACAAACATTTTAATAAATACTGTCTGGCACAAGACTGCAAGTACGGAGCACTGAAAATGGAAAATTTGACACCACGCTGGAGTTCTCTTCACAGAATTGAATACGGTCATTGGTCAAATTAAATTTAAATAGACGGAATTAATTTTTATTATACATTTTTTCTGTAAAAATAAAGCATTTCATAGTTATCCTTTTCTTTTGTTTCTATTATTTTTTTTTTGGGGGGGGGAGCGGGGGGGTCCGCATTAATACCTCTATCGGCCTTTATAATTTCTAATACGTTTTTGCCGATGTATCTTTTTCGAGTGGACAAGGATGTTTTTCTCTCATATTTAAATGCTTGCAGACGTTGATTGTTTGTGTAGGGTACATTTTTTTTTTTTTTTTTTTTTGCGTACTGAAATCTGAAAAGCTCACGAGCGAGGTTTCGGAGTAAGAGGCTTGGGAAGGAGTCGCACTCGTAAAAATGCTAGGGGTCGGAGTCTGACTTTTTAATCTCCGAAGAATCGAGTCTAAATATCGAAAGACTTTAAAATAAGCAGTCGAAGTCGGAATTTTTGGAATCTTAGGAGTCAAAGTCGGACGTCATAATTTCCGACTCCGCAACCCCGTTAACACGTGATCATCGTATGCACATTAGGAAATTTAAATGAGAGAGAGGGAGAGGAAAGACAAGACATCGTACATAAAGGAAAAATATATCCGAAGGCCGGAGATTAAATCGACTGAAACGTCATAGAAATAGAAAATAATCTAAGAAACAATTACAAAACAGATCAAAAAATTTTGTCGGATAAAAAACAAGTGAAGCATGCAAGGTCCAATATGTCAGTTTAAATGCTTTAAAATTATTTTCGCAGTGTCGCTGTATCAGTCAGAGTCACACCAGTAAACACACGGCAGATTAGACTGTCACTCTAACGCATCCCCCCCCCCCCGGTATTCGAAGGTAGCGAAGTGTTTATTAACTTTTCCGTACTTGTTAAGATAGAATCGACAGATCGATTTTTTTTTTTTAATATGTAGTTTTAAGCAAAAAACAGCAGTACATACTTGTCATGTCAATAAATATATCAAATAATTACGAAAATTATTTATAGTTAAAAGTAATTTTTACGGAAAATTGGGGGGAAATTACATTTTTCCTAAATTTGAACATCTTGAAGATTGCGAATACACGGGAACATACTTATCTCCCCTTTCGCTACTGTGATGGCGGATAATTTTTTCAATACCATAGCGATGAACTTTTTTCTTTTTCTTTTTTTTTTTTTACTAAAAACATAATAGCAGTTGTTCTACTTCGATGAATTTTCGTAATTTTTGGATATATTACTATTTTCGATATGACAATTAAGTAAATACTGTTAATTTTGCTTAAAACGACATATTTTTAAAAATCGATCTGTCGACTATCTTAATAAGAACCAA